>NC_091823.1:31464187-31571687 GCF_038994185.2 Dermacentor albipictus | reverse complement strand
GCACAGAGTTTTAGCGTTCAACGAAATTATATCACCCACCAATGCGCTCGCTCTCTGCTCAATGACTGAGCCTTTTATTTTTTTCTGCTGAGTACAAGGTGACGGGTTCAATTACCGACTGCATTTCTGTGGAGACGGAATGCAAAAAAAAGCACGCAGTCGTTCTTTGTATGCAAAATGATCTAAACGACCGCACCGAAAATGTTGTTATTTATGGGTCGAGATCCGAATATCCGCAGATGAAACAGATCCGCAGATGAAACAATCTTTGTGCGTATATATTCGAGTGAGTATCGCGCTTATTGATATTTTCTGCTTTCTTTCTTTTTCCTTCTTTAGTTTTTCCTTGAGTGACCAACTTGCGATTTTGGTATAGCCGGCTCTGACATCGCCTACGTTCCCATGCTTCTACATCTAAATAAGAAAGAAAGAAAGGAAATAATAATATGTTACCGTGGCTTTCGGCATGGCGCAAGGCTCCGCATTATGACGTATTTTATTTATCGTCTATATTAATAGTATTAGTGAAGGTACCATATCTGAAATTAGATTATGTACACATCCATGAATGCGTTCTATACAGGAACATTAATAATTCACATGACACTGCTGTCCTTCAAGCTGATCTCGATCGTATATCGTCACATGGTGCGCTAGGTGGCATATATGCACCTGAACGCAAGTAAGTTCAACTGCATCTGCTTCGGTAGAAAGAGTATTAACGTAGAAATAATAGAACTCTCAGAATCCACCCCGATAACAATGGCTTCATGCTCGCGTAATATACCAAAGAGGTTTTTTTTCGTCAAATTTAGCATGGAATAAATACATATAAACCATAATCACGAAGGCTGGACGTGAAGTGAATTTTCTCACACGAAACTTCAAGAATGCGCCATTTCTTGGTAAAGATGTTTCATACACGACTGACGTACGCCCTGTTCTGGAGTACAGCGCTGTTGTATGGGACACCGATATTAAATCGTTCTCAATCGGACTGAGTCATTCGAAACCAGGCAGTTCGTTTTGCGACTAACTCGTTTCAACGGCAGAATTTTGTGCTTGCATGCATAAAACGACGTTTTGTTAAGAAAATAACTAGAACGCCAAATGCATTTCTCCGCAAAGCTCGGGAATTAATATCTTGAAACGGGTGTCCTACTGAGACTTGGTTCCAAGTGCATCCGCCTTGCGAACTCCACGGCAAAAATTTGTAAATTGCAATACGGGCCATAAAGTAATTAGTTAAAAGTTAATTAGTTAATTTTTGCCAATTAACGAATTACGCATTTCATTTTTTGTGTTTAAGTAATGTCCGCCTCTTCGAGTAGACGAACTCATGAACGAGAATCACGAGCACACACACACACACACACACACACGCACGCACACGCACGCGCACGCACGCACAACCATGTCCTGTTGGGTGACTGTAGCACCCTGAAGGAAATATATGCATAAATAAAAAGCCCAGCCCCGGGTGATCACAACTAATCCTGAGCTCCAAAGTACGGCGCCTCTCGTAGTCCATGTGTTGTAAGATGTTAAAATCAATCAATCAATCAATCAATCAATCAATCAATCAATCAATCAATCAATCAATCAATCAATCAATCAATCAATCAATCAATCAGTCAATGAGTAAAACAAGATTATATCATCAGCGTCTGTCATGTTGTTATTCTACGCTTCGTGTAACATCTTCCCCCCGCGGAAAACCAGTTATGTTGGGGGATCAACGATTGGGGTCAAGGGTCATCAAGGAAAACTTGTCAGGCGCTTAGGGCTGAAGTCATAACAGTTCCTGCAAAAATTATTCCAATGGACCCCAGTACTTGTGTCTACGCAGGATGCAGGTACATTGAGTCTCTGCCCGGGCATGAGGCGCGGTACACGGATTTGCCTAAACTTCGTCCTTCCGGCTTCAAGCGGCATTGTGACTTTGCAAATATGTATCGTTTTCGACAACTCGTTGCGTTATAAGTTCCGTAATTCGCAATGACTAATTGACTTACTAGGCTTAGAACACTACGGGGATCTAAAAAAAATTTAGAGAGCTAAAGCGCAATGAATAAACGTCACAACGACGTTTGAAGCCACAAGCCCGACGATTCGGCAAACCCACGTCCCCACAGTCATTACCGTGATAGGTGAACTATCGCAGCGCCGGAGTTCCCACTGGGAGATTTCGGAGAAAGCTTATATCGGTCAGGAGTGGACTCCGTGATCGCGGACACAATCACCGAGGCCTCGGCTGAAGTGTCCGTGAAGTGAGCTATCCGCTTAACCTGCACTGTACGGCGTGTCTCATAGCCAACACGTACAGCTCCGGGACATTGAACCCCACCCAACTCAGTCCGCTGTTCCGAGGAAACTTCTAAGCACTTTTGGCGCCAGTTTCTCTCGGTAGGATTCGCAGAGCCAATTACTCGTCGTTTGCACCGAGCCGATTATTCGACTGACCACCAGAGTGAAATGCCGGCGATACTTGGAGCACTATCTCGGCGCTCGTCAAATGGCGAAGCACTGGAAACGCTCTTCTTTTGTTTCTCTTCATTTATTTTTTTCCTTTCGATCAACTGGGTAATGTGACCGTCTTTGAGTACGCTGTGTGAGATCTCGTGCGTATAAATTTTACCGGGGGCCCTCTTCATTTCAGCCCCGCTCTCCATTATTGTTATCCCGTCGCCCCCCCCCCCCCCTCCCCTGGATAGGATAACAAACCGGACGCTACTCTGATTAACCTCCATACCTTTCTCCCTTCTCCTTCTCTAAGCTTTATCAATAAAATGACCTGTCGGTGGCCAACGTCCGTGCTAACTTCAAAGGCGGGGAACGACGCACACCGCTATGACGCTATGTTAGGGCGGGCTGAAGGTGAAGTATCTTACTGCGGCAAGAAATGTTCGCGTCTGCCATTTAACGCTAGAGTACGCAGCAGTGCTATACGAAGCGTGAAGGGTATAGAAGTGCGAGCTAAAGAACAAAAAAAAGGTCATTTTGTCCTGTTTACGGAAGTAGTGAAACAGTTGCGAGCACGAACTACTTCCTTATGTTTACAACACGGCGTGCATGATTTAGTGTTCCATGCCTTCGCTTGATATACGGGGTTGCTACACATGTGCGCACCAGGGTGATTGTGCAGCTGGTCAGGAAAGCGCAGAGGTCTCTGGCGCGAATGTCCGGCGTCACAATTACAAGCGACTAGATCGAAGGGTTACGCGATCATGCAGAACACTGTCTCTATATATGCCCGGCAGTACAGTGACGGCGTGTCTAGATGACGTTGCACGAGTGTGGAGGACCCGCCACGGGAGAGTAGTATCGTCGACGCGCTTGTGGACGCAGCTTCTTCAGCCAGCTGCTTAAAGATGAATCATCAAAGCCGCAGTGCATCTCTCTCTCTCTCTCTCTCTCTCTCTCTCTCTCTCTATATATATATATATATATATATATATATATATATATATATATATATATATATATATATATATATATATATATACAAGGGTGTGTGTTTGTGCGTGTGTGCAGAAAGGTCGGTCTCCAGCTGTAACGTCAACACAATAAACAGGTGTTTTTTTAGAAGTGCATCAACTTTGTCCGTGTATTTAAGCGACAACCATAGATACTTCTACCTCCGGTGTATATATATATACATTGCTTGAAAAAACCTTTTCCAATATGTAGCGCGAGCACTTAGTCTCGCTCATCGATAATACTACGTGGACATAAAGCCATGTCCGAATTTACAAACTTTGTACAATGCCAGCTACATGTCTGCGATGCGCGCAGCGGTTCCTCTTGCCTCCGAAATGCGCGCTTGTAGACGGCGTCACTCTCTGAGCTTATACAGTGCATATAGTTCACCGCAGCACAAGCTTCCATGCGCGCAAGTTCGCTCAGACGCCATGTTCAGAGCCCTGCCGATGCACATGTGCACGCTTCCGCGCGAGCCCCGTATTCTTCACGCGTCGTTCACGACCGGAAGGAGCCTGAGGGGAGAGAGAGCCCACGTGTGGGTCTGCACGGTCGGGTTTGAACTTGCGAGACATTTTTTCAAATTTTCGGCGTCTTTTTCCTGTCTTTCTCATTCTTCTGGCCTCGTGCTCTCTGCACGCATGCCTTTGGGTATCACGAATCCCTTGTACCAACTTGCTCGGCTGTCTGTACAGTTCCAGTTTCCGAGACCAATCACTGAAATGGCGAGCGCGCGCGGCCGCGTCGGGCACATGTGTCGTGTGTCAGAACGAGCCGGCGAAACTTTGCGGACTGGCGAGCGGCTACCTGCCGCATCGACATCCGCACTCGGCACCTGGCTTTCGTTACACGCATGCTGGCTGCTCGGTTCCGGAACGCTAATTCCGCGAAAACAAAACGTTTTCCGCGTACATCGCTAAGATCATCATCACTTAGCGTCATCATCATAGTCGTCGTGACCATCCTATATAATGTCCACAGCAGGACCGCACGTCTATAGGAAAGGCAATAAGAAAGAAGCCAACGGCCACGCGATATTTGCACATAGAGATAGAAAGAGGCAGATATAGAGAGAGAGGAAGAGAGAGAGAGGTCCTTCAATGAAAACGGTAGAGGTTTGCCTGGGGGTTGCATGGAACGCATTGCGTGCACTATAAAGAAGCGCAAGAGGGCGAACTGTTGGTGAAGTTTTCCTTACTTAGCGGTGCCGTGACGACGAGTGAGAAGAGGTAAGAGTATAAGGGGCTGGGAAATAATCCTTGGCAGTTTTTAGAATAAGCCCTTTAAGGAGGGTGTTGTCGAATGAACTGCGTACCAGCGATAACGAATTCGACTGCGCGCTAGCTAATAGATGGCGCGTCTGTAATGCGCTACATACGCATTCTACGCTAATGCTACCTAAGACAAGCCCAAGTAGCGAAACTGCAGTCTGGCGAAAAGTTGGTGCGAGGTTTAGGGGTCAAAGCACTTCTGCGTTAGGAGCAGCGTGGTATAATGTCCTTACAGGTGTAGCAGATACGCTTGATGGGTTACAGAAGCTAAATGCTTCGTAGAATACATAGACTTAGTTTGCCGCCGCAACCGAGCTAGGCTAAGTCACAGGCTCACTCTTTAGGTCCAAGCTCACCAAATTCGTCTGCAACAAAGACGAACCGGGTCGCCAGCTACGAGGAGAGCACCCACGAAGAAATGGGCTACCGAATGGCTTCCGTAAAGGGTTTCGCACACGCCTCTAACACTTGAGGCACTTGAGGCAATTTGTTGCGGAAAACAAAATCTTCGCGAATCAAACCAAATAACGTGGCCCTCGAACAACGGTCCGCGCACACGCCTATCACGTGATGCCCTTACCGTTTCTTGGCTGGCCGCATTATATTTAATGACGTTCTTTCGACGCCCTTTGCAGCTGGAAGCCAACTTATACCGCGTCGGAGTAAAAATAAACAGCATCATAAATCAACGCCGTCTCTGCTGCACTGCAAAAAAATAATGTAAAGGAATCTTGCGGCCCACACAGTTTTCCCAGCCGCAATTCCCAACTGCGCAACGAAGCGTGCTTAGGATTACAAGCATGTACCGTCCGTGGGTGTGCTGGCAGATCGGGCGCTGCGTATGATCTGTTTGGCAGGCATTCTCAGATCATGAGCAGCAGGTTGCCATTATCCCCCAAGAGAAAAGTGTATAACAGATGTGTCTTACCAGTACTCACCTACGGGGCAGAAACCTGGAGGCTTACGAAAAGGGTTCTACTTAAATTGAGGACGACGCAACGAGCTATGGAAAGAAGAATGATGGGTGCAACGTTAAGGGATAAGAGCACCCAATCTGTTGATTGGGTGAGGGAACAAACGCGAGTTAATGACATCTTAGTTGAAATCAAGAAAAAGAAATGGGCATGGGCAGGACATGTAATGAGGAGGGAAGATAACCGATGGTCATTAAGGGTTATGGACTAGATTCCAAGAGAAGGGAAGCGTAGCAGGGGGCGGCCGAAAGTTAGGTGGGCAGATAAGATTAACAAGTTGGTCAAATAGGAAAGCTTTAAAAATTGCATCCTTCTTATACAAAAGCCTAAATTTACCCGCCAGTCACCTGTAAATATTAGTATCAGGTCCACTCGGACATTTGATATTTATTTTTATCCTCTTTTTCTCCCACTCTCTTCTGGAATCTTTTAATCCCATTCCCCATCCCTACACAGAGTAGCATGCCAGCGGTTATATACGCGCCGGCGAAATTCTCTATTTTTCTAATAAAGAGCCCCCCCTCTCTCTATTAGCACATGACCGGGGTAGTCGGAGAAGTATAGGAGAGGCTTTTGCCCTGCAGTGAGCGCAGCGATGATGATGATGACGACGACGATGACGACGACGACGACGATGATGATGATGATGGTGATGATGATGATGATGATGATGAGCTGTGCAGCTAAACTATACGATGGTGACGGCGTGCGCCTAGCATGTGATCAGCATGCTGTAAGTTTCGTTGTTACGCGTGGCCAACCAAATGAGCTCAGCGCAAACACGCAATGTGGAGTTATATTCACGGAAGGGTGACGTAGTCGCCTAAATGTGGCCTAATGTTATCGGCAACGCAGCACTGAGCCACATTCAACTGAACGGAAACATTTCCTTTCGTTGGAGTGTATACAACAGAGAACTGCTATACGGGTGAGTACAAGACTTTTTCAAAAGTTACCATTGTGGCGGACACGGATTGACCCTGAGAAATACAAGTCGCGCGACCATCATCGTTCCATCAACTTCTTATCCTTGTGGTGTGTCCCCAAGAGCTATCTAGACAAATTCATCATCTACGTTTATTTCCGAATAAAACTCGTGCGTGTTAGCATGTGCCACCCTCGTCCTGCCAACTCTCAATGCTCTTCTGTCAGCTTCTCGGCCTTGTGGTCAAGACGTCCTGGCCACGACAACTTCGACACTTGACATGTCAACGGCCATGACACGACAACCAGCGTCGCGCTGTCAGTTCCTCGTCCCTACGTGCTACGTCTGTGTTCGATGGCATTACGTATACCTCAGAACCACTTTACTTTAGGTAGCCTATACAGCTTACAGATTTCGGTAAAAAACGCTACCACCTGCTGGCCGTCGGATTAGTTCAGTCGAAACAACGAATGGACTGTTAAGGCGGTGGTACGGGGGTTCGATCCTCGAGACAGAAGGGATCCTTTAAAATAAATTGCGAAGTTTCTTCCCGAGGAAATTGCGCTCATTCCTTTGTGGAGCATTCTGCTGCACTCAGGAATAGATGGCAGCGTTTACTTCCATTACGCGGTGTACGTTTTGAAGAAACGGGCATATTAAACCAGCGGGTAGCTTCGTGACTATTGCTTAGTGACTACTGACGGTTATAAGTGGTCGCGCGTTCGAGTCCCGGCTACGGCGCGGCCGCATTCCAACGGAGTCGGAAGGCAACAACGCAATGAGACGCCTGTTTCGGCTCGTGTAGTAAGCTTACGCAGTCAAAAATGAGTTCGCGGTGACCTAGGTCGTGAAGGGGCAGATCCCTGCTGCAAACTGCTATTATTAACAAACTAATTAATTGATTGCTTAGAAGCGTGATCATAAAAGGACAAGCATGGCCTGGTATAAAAGATGTCCAATCGAAAAGAGCTTATCGTGTGGAGCCTTAAAAAACGCAGACAGCTTCCACACCCGTAAGAAATATATCGAGCGTGTGCTTGGCGCGTTGAAAGCCGTTGTTTGCGCAGCTCCTCATAGCTCTGGCAAAGCGTTATGATGTCGTTGACCGTATGAGGATTCCTTGCCAAGAGCATTTGGAAGGCGTCATCGTCTATGCCTTTCAAGATGTTCCGGACCTTGGCATCTTCGGTCATATCTGGGTCTATACGCCGGCAGATGTCAACTACATCTTCAATGTAGCTCGTAAAAGTTTCGCCCTTTTGTTGGGCACGACAGCGAAGCTGTTGTTCAGCCCGAAGTTTGCGCACAGCAGGGCGACCGAACACTTCTTGAAGTGCCGTTCGGAATGCTGTCCAGGTGGAAAAGTCAGTCTCATGGTTGCGGAACCAAAGATGGGCGACCCCGGAAAGGTAGAACGGGACGTAGCCAAGCTTGTCAGCTTCAGACCATTTGTTGTGCGCACTTACTCGGGTGTATGATGACAGCCAGTCCTCGACGTCATGATCGTCAGTGCCATTGAATATGGGAGGATCCCGTTGGCGAGGCGCACCAGGACAGACGACTGGAGGCGGCGCCAGGGGTGGCGTGGTAGGACTAGTCTCCTCAGGCATGGGAGATGTGACAGGGATCGTCCGGCTTCGGAGTTCCAGGGTGGCAATAAGTCCAGCACCTTCCACCAAATGTCGCGAAGCATTTTGAGCACTAATCGTTCGCGACTAGAACGTTGGAGTAGCGAGAGGTAGTGTAGTTGTTGTTGTTGTTGTAGCCTGTGGCACGTGTGGCTCCTACCCACGATGGGGGATTGGCCAAGAAATGGATGGATTATTCCAAAATATTTTATAGCATAAATTTCCTATTATCTATGGGAATAGCATTGAGGTAGTGTAGCCGACCGAGCACCGAAACAAGGTTGTTCTTTCTCGTCGTCGTTGTCTCTCTCCGAGCCACAGCCCCACTGCTCCCTATTTTACAGTACAATATAAAAGAAGTTTTATTTGTCATCCTTTAAAACGCGCCTCGCTCGTGGACGACGAATGGGTCACGTGGTACCCATTCTTCATACACGGTGTCGTTAGCTCATCGTGGCCCCGGGATGCATAATGTCTGATTATTCCGTTCGACTGGACGCTGTCTTCTTAATCGAATTACGTGTACATGTCAGCTCTACAACGAGAAGCAACCGGCCAGCGCTTATATACAGCACCGTGTGGAATAACAGAGTAACCGCTCCATAAAGACATATTTAGACACCGCGGATCGTTCGGCGATCAGCGAAGCATATGACAGCGCTTGACTGATGACCAAGTTGCTCCCGTTTTATGTAAAGCGTAGGCGGTCGAGTTTTTCCGTGTGTAGCTTATCGCTGGGGCTTTCAGATTTTTCACGCCCGAATCGCAATTTTTTTTGCCATCGGATAACGAGCGTGGGTAAGTTCAAGGGTTTGGACACCGGCCGCTTCGTCTCTCGAACAAACACCGCAGTTTTTTTTTTCCATATATAATTTTTGTTCTCGCTCTTTTACTTGATCGATCATATTTTCGAGCTTTCGTTCTTCGTCCTCTGTCAGTTCACTCGGGGCCTCACGCCGTAAAATTGGGAATGACCATTGACTCTTCGTATATAAGTCGCGCCACAGGTTATGTATCTATAAGAACGCGATATCCACAACCAACACATCTATTTGCGCCGCTGCTACGAAATCGCACCCCATTTTCATTAAGTGTTTGTCAAATAATTCGCCCTGCGTGCTGCAGGAGTTGGAAAACAAGCCACATTGCCCGGAGGCCAATATTTTTAGTCCACATAAAGACTTTTTTTTTTAACGACACACTCGCCCCCACCCGTTCAAGCGCACGCGCTCGCCACGCTTTATCCTCGCATAAATCGAGAAATAAGCGTAAGCTCCTTCGGCTGCCTTCCACCCCGCCTAATGTGCAGTTGTCGCAAAGCCAGGTAGACCTACAGCGCAAGCTGTTTGCACTGCATAGCACCGTTTATATATAGCGAGACCACGCGTGGGAGTCATGCGGATCGATGACTCGCCATGCTTGAGCCGAAGCGAAGCTCGCCGCGGGCGCACACCACCACTTGTGTCGATCAGGCCCATGCGCCGAGTAAACACGCATTTGCATAACCGCGAAGTGCACGTACAGTGGCGCGCATGCTGACCCCCTCCCGTTCTCCAAAGGCCGCCACCGAAGGACGACTCTCGGTACGGCGGCCAGCATAAACAGCTCACGGGCATGGGGTCATTTCTGGGCGCACTCGCGCGGAATTCGAAGAAGTCGAGGTAACAATAGGGACAACAGAACGAAAAAGCCGCGCACGCTAGACCGACGTATGCGCGCGTGCCTGCAGCTCCGGGGGCAAGGAGCAAAACGTCTCGTTTGCTTTGAGATGCAGAGCGAGTCGGAGCGAGCCGGGTCGCGCCGCGGGCGCAGCTCGTTCTAAATGCGGAGCAGCGGCGTGCACACTTCCAGTGCCTCGCCAGCGCCTGCGAATTCAGCGAGAACGGCGGACTGGTATTGAAGGACAAACGTAAAGAACTCAAACAGAACTCGAGGCAGAGTGGCAGGAGCGTTCTCTTTAGCCGCAGTTTTCGTCTACGCCGAGGACAGGAAATTAAAAAAAAAAGTAGTTTTTTTTTTTTTCAGAAGTGTCCAGTTTAATTAACATAAAGAGGTGTGCAAGAAGTGATACAGTAGCGCTGCGAGTCAATTTTCCTGGCTCATCTATACAGAAAGTATTACACGAGTGAATACGCGAGTGGTTGAACAGGAAATGCGCGTATAAGGTCTTGCTGTTTAAAGCGGCACTGCGGAAAAATTCAGGCCTTGCCCTGGTTGCCATCGCTACGCGCAAGGTATGGCAAACACTCATAAGCTGGTAAACAGGGTGCCACAGAGTAACTGTGTTTAATTCTACAGCGAGCCTATCAACTGCCTCAATCTTTTCCTGTTAGATGTTATCTTTTGACGCGAATGTTGGAGTGCTACAGACTTTTGTAAGCAGTGCTGCAACAGTCAATGTCCATGTTAACTTGGTTGATTGATTGATTGATCGATTGATTGGTTGATTGGTTGAATGAATGAATGAATGAATGAATGAATGAATGACCCATAAGTTCGGTAAACACGAGCGTTCTTGAATTCCGCTCATATCGGGAATCGCACCCGCGACATCGTGCTCAGGGTCAGAACATCACAACGCTGAGCGAGTGCACTGCGATGCTATATTTCGGTACCAGTTCTGTTCAACCACCAATGCAATTATTGTGCGGTTATTGATTAATTGTGTGTTATGTGTATTTATTGTATAACGTGCTGCTATTATGTCATAAAGGGCGACTAGCCGAAACCGGTGCCCACGTTTAGTTTATCCGACAGTTTTGTTAAAGTGAGTTTCATTAAGCCCGAGTCATGCACTAAACATATTGCCATGGGGCAGAAATAGTCAAGCGGAGGTGAAATACCAGAAATGAGTTCTGATTGGCGTGTGGTTCAGTGTGTTCGGTGTATTTTTTCTTCTCCTTCTTTGTGAGGCGACTGAAAAGCAACAAAAGAGCACTACATAGGATGAATCATGATATTTTCAGAATGGCAAAATAAGTAAGTAAATAAATAAATAAATAAATAAATAAATAAATAAATAAATAAATAAATAAATAAATAAATAAATAAATAAATAAATAAATAAAGCGTGGGAATACATATGCGGATCCCATAAGCTGCGAGAATCTGCTTAAGTGAAGTCTTCATTGGCGTTAGGGAAGAACGCCGTTCTCGTTTAGCGACAAATTGCAAGTATGAAGCACGGTCAAGCTGGACACACTTTCGCCAGGAGCCGTCTCGCTCTACACAAACTTGCGGCTGTCGATCATGCGCATGCGATGCATGACATCGAAGTAATGACGAACGTGGAACGACCACGACAGCATGACTATGGCTGTATGACGACGACGACATAAGAAGGACGACGGCGAAGAGAATTGACTGCTTCTTGGGGATTTGACGAATTGGGCACGATTATAGACGGACGGACGGACGGTAAAAATTACTGCTTGCGACAGACATGGGGGTAATTTGCATAAAGCTAAAAACCACTGCCAATAATTCAACCTGAAAGATACGCGAGAAGTCAGGTAGTCGTATGGAAAAAAGATAAATATGAACGGGGTGATGCGATGCTCACAGCTGGCTTCCCTTCGCAGACGAAAGCATCAGTCGCTATTACGGTCTTTGTATCTATAGGTGTGTAAGCTTGTCCTCCAAAATACCATTCAGGTAATGAAAGGGCAAATGTTTAGCATGGTTTGGAAAAAAATGTCATCAAATTCAATTTTAGCAAAGCAGAAATTTAGTAAGACCACATAGAGTAGGTGAACGTTTAATGGGCGCAATGTTTTTTTTTTTATGCAATCAACTTGAAGGCAACGTTAACGAGGCCACTGATGGTTAAAAAATGAGGCCGACTCAATTATGAAAACACATTGTGACCTCCTCTGTGGAGATGCATACATCTCCAGGAAAGATTGTACTGTCGTTCTTGTCGTTGTCGTCGTTGTTTGTTGCAGTGGTTGATATTGCGGTCGTTGCTGCTCTCGCTCTTATAACCATCGTCGTGGGCTCTAAACATGCCATATATCCACGATGGAAATCACGATGGAGACCACTATGGAGACCACACAGGAGGTAAAATCATTATTCAACAGCACTAGCAAAAGCGTTGTAGAAGGACCGTTACAAATTTGCCCAATTCGCAATCCTAATAAGGTAATGCCCTCAGATAGCGCCAAAGAAAGGGAGAAAGAAAGGATAAAGTTGTGCGGTTGTCGTAGCTGTCGTCGCCGACACAGACCTCTAAACAAGTTGTAGAAATCCGTCGAAGGATATAGGCTAAGGTTCAGGAAGCATAGCAAATTGCCCTTGAATGAGCTCGCTCAGCATAAACAAAAAATAAATAAAACCAAGAAGAAAAGGGTAAGGTGCGCACCTGAACACTAGCAATGAAAAAAAATCAGGGAACGAAAAATTCAGCAAGGCAAAACCGGCGGCATTCCTGAGACATTCCATCCTAGCGCAGACATTCCGGAGGCTCTAACCAAGGGTGCAGTATTAAGGGTAAAGCATGCAGGTCGCGAACTTTGAAGTCAAGCCAGGCTTGCGCCGTGACGATCATGCAGCACTTGTCCTTTAAATCAAACGACAAGTGGCTACAATTACAGGCGAATGTCATGGAGCAATAGGCGTTTGTTTAAGGACAGGCAAGTAACTAAGATAAAGAAAGAAAAAGTTATGTCCTCCGTTCGAACGTTCCTCGGACCCGTCTGTGGCTCCTGTTACTTGGTTAGGTTTTGGATGGTATTATGCTTTTCTAGGCTCACTGGTTGATTTCTTAATCATCCTAGGCTGGGGTCCAAAAACTCCCCCGGCAGGGGTTTTTTTCCTTTGACGGCCTCTATCCCCTTGGATGCTACTCCCGCCACTGCTACTCCCGCAGTGGCGGGAGTATACCATCCCGGTGGCTCTGGTTCCTTCCAATGGAGGCTCTATACGGCTGACCAATCCTCAGGCTATCCAGAAATTTATACGTGCTGCTACCTCTGCATTCAAGACCATCACAGAAGTGAAACAGTTCGGCCGCGGAGGTATCGTGTGCAGATCACCAGACAGACCTGTGTCGCGAATTTGCTTAAGTGTTCATTATTCGCGTCACTGCCGGTGAGTGCCTTCGTCCCTGCTCACCTCGCATGCAGTAAAAAAATAGTCAAAGGTGTCTATGCTGATCTATCTCCGTCAGAAACATCAGAGAGATTGTCTGGAACTGGATTAATTGCTGTTTATCGTTGCAATCGAGTGGCAGACAATAAGAGGACCCCAACAGAATCGGTGCTTGCAACATTCGCAGGAACTTTCTGTCCATCAGAACTAAAGGTGTGGGCCCTTGTGTTCAGAGTTGAATCTCTGGCATTGTGCCTGCTACAATGTCGTAATTGCTGGCAATACGACCACAGTAGTACAGGGTGGAAGTCAAGTCAACGTTGTTGCACATGTGGAGAAGAGCACGATCAAAGTGATTGTAGTGCCCACGATGAGCGATGCTACCTTTGTGGTGAATTCTGACTGCTCAGTTAGGGTTCAAGAATTGCAGGCGGCTGAAACAATTGACAGACGACGTTGCTCTAGGAAGGAGGCGATAAGCATTGTGAAAGAAAGGGCGGTTGGCAGTGGAGTAGCTAGGTTGTCTGGCACCCGGGGCCCATAGGTCTTCTGTCAGCCCCCCCCCCCCCCCCCCCTCTCCGGGTGCAAACAGGAAGGCGAGGATGTAGAACATCTTGGGGAGAAGGGGGTGATGTTCAAGCACCAGTACAGCCACCTTGGATACCGCGCATGTCCCCCCCCCCCCCCCCCCCCCTCAACTTCGCTTTCGCTCCCAGAAATCGCGAATGTAGCAGGTACACATGCTGTTTCATTTTCTGCACCAAATAAATAACACAGGGTGCTGCACTGATAATTGCGATAAGCTCATTTGCACGTCTGCTCTAAGACTGTAATGCTTGGCAGCCAATACATATGCGGCATCGTGGAAAATGGCTCACAAGTAACAAAAATATTTTAGTAAATTTTTAATTAGCGATTTTAGAGGCAATATTGCATTTGAAAAATTGCAGCCCGACAGTGATATGTTGTCCAACAACATAACAGAAATCGCCGTAGGTACTACGGCGTGCAGTATTTTGGCTGTGGCGGTCCTGATCCAAAACGAAAATTAAATAGCGCGTCAGTGACGCTGACCTCCCCACCCTGTTAGAAAACGCCACCTGATTCCCTGCTGCGCGAGCGACAATGCTATTACATTACGAGTTCTCCTCATTCTGATCCATAAAGTCTTTCTTTATTTGCTGCTATTGGCAAACGTGATTATACGAGCTGCGGTACCGCCACAAGTGTGCCAACGAATAGAGTACGCTTCGTGTTGATTCTTAACGTCACCATGCCAAAAAGAGAAAAAAAAAGAAGAGAGAGAGAAGGTCGCGATGAAGCTCGTGACAGCGAAAGCTTGCGCTACAGTTGGTCTGCACTCGCAATGGAGAGGATGGAGGGATCAATGTCACTGGTGCACAATTTCATATTTCTTTCGGTACTGCCATATTGGGGCGCCCGCTGTGCCAAACTACTGCAGGCTCTAGCACCCAAGACGGTTTTGTTTAGAGAATAAGTTTTCGTTGAGGTAATGTGACTTTGGGTTCTCAACTCCCGAATTGCAATGTTTCCTCTATAATTGCTAATTAAACAGCTATTTAATGCATCTTACTTTAATATTGCGCAGACTAAACGGAAGAGGGACCCAAAAGTCACATCGCTAGACTGTGTGCTTAGCGACGCATGAGCCTGAGCGTACCGCACATGAAACGTTCCGCTAAGGCGAGTAGTTTAACGACCGCTTAGCGCAGTAAGTTTTTAGTCCGCACATTAGTTTAATTATTACGCACAATATTGATAAAGCTGCAGCCGACATTTCTTTGACATTACACATCTGGTGCACCGGGTACACGAGCTCGGGCTGCTGGTTACCGGAGGATTCTCTACCATTTACGCCTAGTCAACCTAGTGAAAAGAGCGGGGTCTCGAGACATATATGACACCCCCCCGTTACTACGCCACTGGCGTGACAAGCTCTTACCACGGACGTATCGCTAACAGCAACCATAAAAGACCGCTGTGGAAAAAGCAGTTACAAAAGATATGGAACGGCTGGTAATGAGCCTTGGGGAATGCATATCGCAGGGCATTTTAAGTCACTATCTCATTTGATGCAAGCCACCTGTCTAAGTCCTGCAACGACCCCAATAGTTGATCGTAAGCCACAAACTATAGTGATAGAAGCTCAGGTACCCATCCTTCTAATGACGGTATCGAAACTTCGGCTTTCCCTTCCATGGGGGTCTGCTACTGGTAATCTGGTTAACACAGACACAGATGTCACTTCGCTATTATTATTTAGCGTTCTGATGAGTTCCATTCCTCGGCATCCAGATGGCCAATCATGTGTATGCACACAGGATATTGGTTTATTTGCATCAGACAGTGATATTCACTCCTTATATCATGGACTACAGAACTAGCCTTACCCCATGAAACCTGGTTAAGCAAGATTCGCCTTTCACTTAACGTTAGAAAGTGCTCGTGGTTTTTCCTCTTAATGACACCGCTAACATATCGCTATCCTACCGTCTCGAGAATATACCTCAAGTAGAGTCGGTGAAATACATATATGGTGAGTCTACGAAGGTTTCCTCAGATGGCTTGGGCACATTGACCATATAGTTAAAAAAGGAGTGAGAGCAGTTGGCATGCTGCATAAGATATGCAGCAGTCGGTCGGGGATGCGGAGAGATCCACTACTTACGATATATAAAATGTATGTGCGGTCCATTTTAGAATTTGGATGTGTACTATTTTATGGTGCGCCTGCTTATAAATTATGCCCCCCTTGTTCTGATTGAGCGGCATTGTGCTGCGGATTGCCGAAATTTGTCGCTAATAACGTATTACATCAAGAAGTCATGACGGTTGCCGTTAATATTGTGCAGAATTCGTTTGCTGACGGTGCAAACATCCTTAAATATGTGCGAAACCCCTATTAGAAGATGGAAAAACATGTTGACTTCCCAGCTTGCATTATTCTTCGGAGTATACACTGGCCCCGGTTTCATACACCGCAGGTGATCAATCCCTTAAATGTACGTGTTTGGGAGGTGCCACCCGTTTGTGGTGTGCGAGAGAGCCTACAAATCGTCTGTGATGACGTCTACCCAAACAATGCAAAACTTTTCTCTCATAACATATTAAATGGACTATTACAAGGACATCTATTCAGTTTAGCTATAAATGCGGTCATTACAACAGACGCCTCACAGTGTGGAGAAAAATCTGGTATTGGCATTTTCGCTGCTGTTTTAGACTGGTCATTCTCCATCAGGATTCCGGACGGCTTATCCGTATTTCTGGCTGAATTACTAGCTGTAGTGTTAGGCTTACGTAAACTAAATTCATCAATGTAAACGACAGTCATAATAACGGATTTTTTATCTTTATGTACACCGCTCACAACAAATAGTGGTACTAACCTTTTACGTACACTTTATTTTCTATAGTGCCTGCCCACATAAACTTAATTAGATGACTTTGGGTGCCACGTCATGAGGGGTTATACAAGAACGAAATGGGTGACAATCTCGCGAGAGTGGCCCTCAATGGCCCTGTACTATCATTACTTCTGGCATCATATTACCTAACTGCTACTATCTTCAGGATATATGCAATTAAACTAAACATGTTAACCTAAACAGTGAGCTTGACCATGTTGTTGCATGGTGTTCTTCCAATCATTTAGTTATCAATCATTCCAAAACTCAATTCATGATTTTCCGATCTAGCCAAATAATACTACCTGGTATGCCTGAGATAACTCTAGATGGTCACCCCATTCCCGTCTCCCGACTGTGTATCATTTTTCGGCACCAAATTAGATTATAACCTAAAGTTTTCTCAACACATTGCCTTCATTAAGCAAAAGTGTACCTTCGGTATTAGAGCATTAATCAAATCAAGAGCATATTTCTCCAAAGACGCATTATTAACATTATACTTTGCTTTCATTAACAGCCACAATAATTACGGCATTCTTTCCCGGGGAAACACATATCACTGTCATATCTCGTCTATTGAGCGCTTACAAATCCAAGCAATACGCATTATCACTAACAGCGGGTTCTTCACGAGTGCTGCTCTATTACTTTGTGAAAATTAACATCCTTGTTGTAACGAACTTGTTCAACTACGACCTAATAATTATGCTTTATAAGTTACTTACTAAACAGCTTTCATACCAATTCATTGATTCCAGGCACCTCATTATTAATAATAATACCAGGTTTGCACGTAACTCCAATTTTCTAATGGCCATGGCTGTTTCTAATTATGAAAAATGACATCCTTCGCTGCTATAAAACTATGGAGTGCTTTACCCAACACCATTAAATCTTAATCATTTCAAGCATTTAGTCATGCCCTAAAGCTTTTTCACATGTATAACTAACTTTACGTCATTCATTGCACTACAGTTGCCATTTGTTGGTATTGACAGTCTTTTTTTTAAATGAACTATAGGCTTGTATACAAACAATTTGTTTTCGTTTATTTAATTTTTCTATGTTGCATTTTTCGCGGTTGTGTTTGTTTCGTTTACTTAGCTTGCTCATCTTTAGTACATCTCTCAATTGTTATTATTAACCTAGGGTACCGTTGCAGTTTGACTTTGGGACCGTCGTCTGTATATTGTCTCTTACCCATTCATTGTACTTAAAGAATAATAAACTGAAACCGAAACTGAATTGCTCAAGGCTTTATGAACCCAACGATAGAAAATGTTTCAGAATGTCGGCACCTATTCTATAGGCACAAAAATTCGTTTCCCACCGGAAAAACTGAAGTAATTTTTACCCGATTACGCTGCCGAATACCAGTATTAAACTTTTATCGTCACAGGGCTGGTCTGGCGCCCTCCCCTCTGTGCCAAATTCGGGCAGAAGATGAGACCATAGATTATTATTTTTTCTTATTCTGCCACCGTTTTTCTTCTTCAAGGAAAAACATTTTAGAACCAACGTTCAGGCAACTTGGTTTAATTTTTTCCATTCTAATATTCTTTCTCCAGGAGTCTCCTCTTTGAAAACTATACCGCAGGCATGTTTGCTCAGACGTGGGAGAAATTCGTAGTTGTTTCAAGGCGATCCTCTTAAATTCTCCAAACATTATTTTTATCCATTTCCACCTGACACTTTTGCCAATTTTGTATTAACAGCATCTTCCTAATTTCATCCAAATCTTGGCCAATCCCCCGCTGTGGGTAGGCGCCATCGTAGAAGGATATCCATTATCCAACGCACCACTTGGAAGCTACGTGTGGCTATGTTTTCGCGAAGCAGTTAGTTAAATGCTACAAAACTGTTCATCTTCTCCGCCGTGCTCGGCAAGATATCGATTACTTGCTTACCTTTCAAGGCACGGGGACTCTCAACGCGTGAACCACGTGACCTAAGCGATCGCGAAATCGGATCACAAACCCAGATAAAGAAGACACTTAAAGTTTCGATTTGATAAAGGAATCATACGCTTGAAGGCGCATATATCTTGCTCTAAGAATATTTAAGTGCCTTTCGTTTGATTGCGTAATTCAGTAGAGATCAGAGCCGGTCGCCATTACATCATCTGCAGGGGTAGGACAGATATATATATCTATATATATATGTACTGGCACGCAGGCTCGTTTATCTTTTATGTGGTGACCGCGTTTCACCGGCTAACAAATGTTAAAGGCTGTCGCTCAGCGCAAGACGCGCCTTTCTGTATCGGAAGTCTCTCGAATGTTATCGACGGTTCGTGACTGTTGGCGATGTTGCCTCAGACTGTTGAGTAATCAAATTCTCCGCGCCGACGCGACTGCTGGCGTAGCACATTCTCGAAATGACGTCATCGCCAGCGATTACCATGGTATGTTCACTGGGCGTTGTTACAAGCCGACGTGTCTGATAAGCAGGTCAAATTTTCGACGATCGTCGACTCTACTCGCCACTATCGTTGTGCTTGACTGTTACTCGTGTTTGCGGCGGGCACAGGATCGCCCAATAAAGAGTTAGTTTTGCTGTGATTCCTAGTTTTCGCTACTGTGTTTTTCAGCGTCACTACAACGCGACAATATATATATATATATATATATATGTGTGTGTATATATGACTTTGCTTTACCAAAAACGAAAATGATAAGGCATATCCCCTACACTCCCTCCTTCCCAAATTCCATTTGCTCTTCCTTCGTGTAAGACGACGAGGCCCGCGTGCTACGCCATTTTTCTTTCTTTTTGCTTCGTTTTTCTTTCCGCGCGCAGTCTTCGCGGAAAATTTGAGAGAAACGATGCGCGAATAATAACTAACGTCGGCCATCCGGGAAATGCTAAAAGCGAGGAGCGAAAGGCTGCCGCATCAACGCGTGGAATGCGTCTATAGGGTTTAATTAATGAGAGCTCCTCCAGGAATGCCGGTGCTGCCGCGTGCTCGCGCGGTTACGCACAATGCCGCTCTGCCAGCGCGCGGCACGCTTCGGTGCGGAGAAGAAAAGCGCGCGTAAAATGTCGCGGGAAATTCTTGTGCTCAGGAGCACACATGCGCGCAGCCCCACGAACACACCTCCTCGCTGCCGAGCAATCCTCTAGCGACGCATATGTAATACGGTACCGTGCATTCATGTTTCTTCGATAACACCGGCAGAGAGAGAGAGAGGAAGAGGGAAAGGCGGGGAGGTTAACCGAGGACGCGCCCGGTTGCCTACCCCACAGTTGGGGAGGGGGAAAAGGGAAGAACAGATGAGGAGAGATAAGGAAAATAATAGTGAGTCATTCACAGTCAGCCGGCAGAAGAACGGCGCACTGTTATTTCTCTGCTTGCCAGGTTTCGCAGGCATACAAAACAGGCAAGAACAAAGCGTGATTATACGAATACGACGGCGCGGGAGAGGCTGTGAATGTGCCGCTATATATGCACATCAATAACAAACAAAGGCAGTGCTGATCACACCCTTAAAGTTTTTTAGGGAGGAACGTCTTGAACCGTTCATAACACAACTGAATTTTAATAAGATCTCGACCCCTCCCTCGCCCCCGCCCCACATAAACATTACATAAAGCGAAGTGAACGCAATCCAACGGGAGTACGACGAAAGCTTTCAAAAGAGGTTTTGCGTGGGCCAATCACGCAAAAGTGAGTGGCCAGCTAACAGTTCGTTGTGTTAATGCGCTAGTTAAAATTTATAGTTTGCGCAGTGCTTGCTTTAGTACTTTATTATTGCGTTATTGTTTTCGTCTCTTCTTTTGCTGATTAATGTCTGGGACTTGGGATAGCCGGTCCTAAATAGGCCTACCTTCCCATTTCTCGTCGCACGAGAGCTGTGATCGGTTCTGCACTGACCGCAGGAAAGGATAACTTGTCTGCAAGTGTCGTTCAATCCACAGAGTCGGGCGACCTTTCCATTCAACCAATGCGTGCATTTCAGTGACGTCAGGAGACAGGAGACACTGCCACTGTTTCTTAACTTCGCATAGCGAAGCGCGGAGAACGTCAGTTTTCGAGTTGAGAAATTAAGAATTTTAACCAATGTGGCGTCACGGATTTCAAAGTGTATTATGTATTTTTTTCGTCTTTACATCGCGTTTGCTCAGTAAAGGTTTACGAAACTTCCCATATTCAGTCTTTGGCTCTTTTAGAACACAATGCAGTCTGCCTTCACCGCTAAAAGATTACCTCAGGAGCAGACGCTGTCGAAATCCATGACGTCACAGTGCGCTGGTGCGAGAACTTCACGGCGGCGTCACCACTCGTCTTTAGTGTTTTTAGTGTTCTTTTTTTGTGGCTTAAGAAGCGTCTTCTCGCGGTAGGAGTGGTGTCTTTGGTACTGTGGAAGGGCAACTTGTGGAAGAGTATTGTAAAGGGTAACAGCGTCAATATCAATAGGAGCCGTGACACGACGATAAAATGTCACTTGCTAAGTAATGACATTCCCATGAAAAAATTGTGCGAATGCATGTTAATACGAAACGTCCGGCCACACAATGCATGCGACTTAACGCTTTAACCCGTTCGCTTTGTGCTTGCCTCACTTGCGCATTATTGCCCCCTTGGTTGCAACGTTTGTTTAGCGCAGGGCGCATAGAGTGAACGAGGAAACACTCGTGCGTCCCCATCGCGCCGCTGAACTAGACGCAACACCTGCTGCGTGCGAGAGAAGGTTGAGGAGAGAACGTTTGACGTCACTCTAAAGCACCTGTTCCCAACAGCCTTTGCGAATGCGTCGAGGAGCGTGCGGCTGAGGCTACCTGGACATCGGACGGCGAAGAAGAAAATGCGAGCAGTGATCCTGTAAACCCCTTGCATAACAAGTATTTTGTCAACTAGAGTTCGGTCACATACGAACCTGAAGTTTCTTTGAATAGGTTTAAGGCACGGGCAGGGGGCGGCGTTTGTTTAGTTGTATTTGTCGAGCTTCCATTATGACTTTTGACGAAAATAGTTCGATGTAAATGTATTTTTCTTTCTCGGCTCCTAACAGTAGGAACGAAGTTCAGCCAGGTTTCTTTTTTCTTCTTCTTTGGATTAGCGCTGGTTAAGGTGTTAGCAGTTTCACGTTCTAACTTGAATGTTAAAAAGCCGCCAGGACCTGACGGTGTTCCAAACGCTTTCTTGGCCTACAAATATGTTGTGGCCATATGCTTCCCAACGCGATGAGTGTGGAATATGAAGTTTGAAAAACCGCTTGCTGCTTTCAACGCCTCGATTTTCTGCCGCTTTAAGAGAAACCTCTTTGACGTGTGGCCAAAAAACCACACTGAGAATTCCTTTTCTTTTCTTTAATTGTTGCCGGCTTCTTACCATTCATATGGCCGAAATATGCATTCCTCACTTCAATTCTAAAATTTGGACCATAATGCGCTAAGCACTCTATTCCGGTCCTTATCTGGACACGGCTCTCGAAAACCGACCGCATCGTGCCCGGCACCGACCTGAAGAAGTCGAAAAAGGTGAACCGGTGGCCGTGCTGCTCGGCGACCCCGGCGCAGACCACGTTGGCCGAGGCGCCGATGAGCGTGCCGTTGCCGCCCAGGCAGGCGCCCCACGCGAGGGCGTACACGAGCGCGGGGCCCTCGGAGAGGCCCGTCACCACCTTGACCATGGCGGTGGTGAACGGGATGTTGTCCATGAGCGACGAGGCGAGCGCCGACACCCACGTCACGATGAGGATGGCCACGGGGCGCTGCGACTGCGGCCGCAGCGCGCCGATCCACTCCTGCGTGCGCTGGCCGATGAAGTAGATGAGCTGCAGCTCGCCCAGCGCCTCCATCACCACGAACAGCGCGGCGAAGAACACCAGCGTGGTCCACTCGACGCGCGCCATCACGGGCTCCAGGTCGTCCAGGTCGGCCAGCACCAGGAGCAGTAGCGCGCCCAGGACGGCGATCCAGCCTGCGCGCATACCGGGGCCCCTGAGGCTGGCACGGCACACTGAATGAAAGCAGCGCAAAAAAGAGCGGCAATGCAAGACGGACAAGTGCGCGGGATCGGGCGTCTGTCCGGCGCACTTCTCCGTCTTGTGTTGCCGCTATTTTTGCGTTGCTTTCCCTAAGGTGATGAACCAAGTCGCCCAGTGTTACACTCTATTGAAACTCCCAATTCGTAGGATTGAACGAGAAGTATAGGTGAACCGAGGGACTCAATTTAGGTTAGTTACAAACACACAAAGCGGACGGGAAATGAAGCTAAAGAGCGCACTGGGGAAATTAACTGTGGTTTTTAATTGAAATGTAGACCGATGACCTCGGAGATCCGAACCAGCGTACAAACAAAGACCGATTCAGCACCGTCACCCACGGAGCCTTGCTTGTACTATAGCGAATGGTTAAGAGCAAGAAGAATGGCGCCCTCTCAAACTATAGGCAACCCATGGCGCCCGCAACTGTGTACACGCAAACGCGGCCACTTTTGGCCAGCAAAAATAATAAGGAAAACGGAAATGACGCTGGAAGAAAAGACAGCTTTCTCCCTTGTTGCTTGTCTATTTCAAAGAAGAGAACAGTTATTTTCCGCTACATTTTCCTGTACTCTGTTGTCTGTCCGCTTTGCTTGGCTGTAACTATAGCACTTCGCAAATTGCAATAAGTACGCCAAGGTTAAAGGGCGCGGCTCACGTTGAGCGTTAGGGCGTCCAAACCATCAGCTCATCACTATCCAGTAGAACCATTAAAGGATTGCGCAATATGTACCTTATAAAGCGATTACTTGAATAAGAATTATACTGTGCAATATTGTCAAATTTGTAATTATTTCTTTCGATTTACCGTGCAAGCAATGCCCGCGTCTTTGAATAAGCCGGTTCGTGAAGCGGAATTGTGAGATCTGCCATAGGCAATCTTAACAAGGTACGTTGGCATTAATAAACAATAAAGGCGCCCTATACAGACGAGAAGATATGTAACTGATCAACATTTATCTACAAAAACCCTAGCGGTGACGGTGTGTAGGTGTCAGAAACACCAAGCCCAAGACGGCGACAAGTGATGCTTGGAATCGACGCCAGTAACCCTCATAGAATCAATCCGTTCGTTTCTCCGATGCGACGTGCCTGCCGACTCTGCTCCAGTGTGGCGCACTTTAATGCAGCGCACTTTTACAGTGCAATGTTTCCCTTTACTTGAATGACAAGCCTAGCGAACATGCAACTACATAGCAGCGTTTGCACGAATGCGACTCTAGCGAACGGAATAAATCTTGCGTCTTGCGCTCACACGTAGCGCGCGTTGTGTGTAATAGGCGCGCGACAGCTGCGGCGTCTCGTTTCCGCCTGCGCGTAACAGAAGATTGCATCGCGCATCGACAGGGCACGGGAATAGCGCACATATCAGCGTTTCTCGTTTCCTTCCTTCCCTCTGTCAGATGGAGGGACCCAGCCACTTGCTCGAACGATCTAAACTCGATACCTATACCTTTCGACCTCCTGGCTCCGCCTGACAAATTAATGCGACGTGTCTTTCCAATCCATTATTCCGATTTGCATGAACGCGATGCGCTAGAACGATTATGCACGGCCCTACGTATCTATGCTGTCGCGTTCGTAGCGGCCGTTATTATGGACGCGACATGTCGCATCGCATTTCCTGGCGCATCATCTTAATGCGGCTTACGTGTAGTACTTGAAACGCTTACGTGTAGTACTTGAAAAGCCAAGCGCAAACACGCACTAGTTTCCGGTGTCGCGCAGACGCGGGCCAGCCGCCTCGCAGCGACCGTGTCCTGTTGGCCCGATGCGCAGGCCGTTCAAACAGGTCTGCGTGCATTACAGTTTCATGACGCATTAGGGCGGCGCGTTTTCCTCGCGCACTGCGCCACGTTTTCAATACTGCAGTGCGCTAAAACATTGACGCGATTCGCTCCTGTCGCGTTCGTGTACGCGCGGCTAATGTAGATGATGCGTTTCACCGCCGTCGTGTTCTTTTCTGTTGAGGCTGTGCGACCCCTGCTCGAAGTGTACGAGAGCGCTGTTTCGTCTGCTGTAACCAAGCGTTAAGGTAACGCATTTCCTGCCTCACGCATGAGGCGAAAAAAAAAAAAAAGGCAGGGAAAAGTCTGAAGTGACGGGAAAGAAGGTTTGCCCGAAAGAAACCATAACCGCCTCACTGGGGTGTGGACATTTGAACCATCCCGGGAAGATTCTTGCTCTGCATACTGCTCTCTCTCAAAACTCCTCCTCGTCGCGTCCCCCTCTTCCTATTTCCTTTGGCTTCATCTAAGGTGCTTTGCGAAACAGCGAACCTTGTAAACGACTGGTATGCGCTATAAAAACAACGTTCCCTTCGCTATGCAGGCCTCCAACATAAGGGCCGATCTTCTTCTAAAACAACCATCGCGCGGGTTTAACACGAATGAATGATAGCCGGACGCAAGAAGCAAACATGTGTAGCTCGTCTCGCATTTACGTGCACTAGCCTTTTCTCTTTTTAGTCGTTTTGAAGCTCTTCTACGAAAAAGTCGTTATTATAGACACACGTTCTAGAAAATCAAAACTGAAAAAAAAGAAGAAAGATAGAGCCCCTCTGGCGCCCAGGAACCATGAGTACACATTTCTGGCTAGTGCGCGCACATGTGGTTGGTTTAGCTTAACTGTTGTGTGCAGGGTTACCGCTGAGAACCTGAAAAACACGCCCGGCCATCTGCACATGTTATTGTTCTCGCTGTGTATCAACAACCGCAGCCCGAGCCTGGAGTGCGGCTCCTGGGCGCGTGTTTTCGCTCATCCCTTTCCACGCCTCCTCGCCACATTCCATGCCTGGCCGACCTGCTTGCAGGCCCGGTGAGCACAGCAAGGGCCAGCTCGCCTGCGTCCCGATACTTTGTGCAGAGCCAACAGAAGCAGATGAGACGCCTGCATCTTTAGCTGTTGTACTGCCGTATTGTCTGGGATACAAGCACAATGACGACGACGATGATAATAACAACAATAACTTTTAAAAAAGGTAATATGACTACGACGAACATGACAGTGGTTATGATGACGGCGCGACGGCTTACGCATTATGGGGACCAGGGTCCGAACCTCGGCAGTGGCCGATGTATCGCGAGTTCTTCCGGGCGACTTCCTATGCTAAGAAAGCATGATATCCTATGAAGCCACGCCATGTGGATGCTTCAACTGGCTTCATTCAGCCATTACCAACAATAAGCCGAGCTCTTCGATCACCCTGAATAAATTAAATTTGAAAATTAAATTCTGGTTTTTACGAGCCGAAAACACATGATTGTGAGGCGCGCGCGCCGTAGTGAGGTGGACTACGGATTAACTTGGACCACCTGGGCTTCTTTAACGTGCACATAAATCTAATTACACGAGTGTTTTTTTTTTAAATTTAGTCTCCTGTGAAATGCGGCCGCCGCGGCTGGGACTCGAGCCCGCGACCTCGTGCTTAGCAGCGCAACGCAATATGCGCTGACCCACCGAGACGGGAAGGTTCCCCGCATGCTTCACGATCAAGATAGCATGACGGCGATCATAAACAGGATGATGATGCCTGCGACTGACGCCACAAAATTTGGGTGAAGAACTCTCAACAGACGTCGCCGCAATAAAACAACACTGAAACGGAATACGAGTGAGAATTGTCATATCCTCGCAGGCAAACTAAAGAAAGTAAGAAAAACAGTGGTAAGTGAAGAAAAAGAACTTTCTTTTGACAAGGTAAACTGCTGGTCACAATCACGACATTTTTTTATAGTCGTCGTTCCTTACATTTCAAGTTGCCGTACATTACGTGTTCCAGCAGGCGCCTGCAACCTACAAACTCTGCATATTTCCGTGTTAGTAGTGGTTCCCACGAGCAGCTATACATAGAGCATGCTATAAGGCACGGGCTCCCCCATGAGCCCGAGAATAGACCCATTTTACGAGAGCGCAGATGAAGCTGCGCGCACGAATAGTCAATACAAGACCTGTGCTCTACGTGTACGCGCCTGTACCGCTGCCGTCAACGGATGCTGCGCGCAAACCTCGCTCGATCGCTCGCCACATCACACTTGGGCAGCGCCATTCGCCGAATCCCCTTTGTATTCACTCGTCCCTTACTTGAGGCTCCGACTGGCACCCACACTGTTCCCGTCGCGAAACAACTTTGTTTTATCACTCGTGGGTGGGCGTCGAATTTACACAATCTCGCACTGCTATTTGTGAGCTAGAAGCCTCAGCTGCTTGAATGACAGACCGTTTTAGGAGGGAAAAATTTCTGGGACATTGGCCGACGCACTTTTGCCATGCACGACGCCACAAAAGCGCTATTGCGCGTCTTGAACGCCAATGGACTGTACGAACGCTTGCGACTGCTAGCAGAGATTTATCTACGAGCGTTTTCAACACTGAATGCCTCTTTACTATCTTCATCATTCCTTTACCTTATATATATTTCCTCCTTGCTCCTTAGCCAAGTGTATAGGATAACCAACCTGGTGCAGCTTGGATTTACCGTCCCTGCTATGTCATCTTCGTAGTCTTTCGTGTTATCTTGTTCATATATTATCATATACTATTATTTTGCATATATTAGTGCTTGATATGCTGTCATTCATGGAGCCCGACAAATAACAGACGTCGAGTTGCGACATACTTTTTTTTTTGCACCAGGAGCAGACGACTTTGTTAAATGGCGTCAAATGAAAACGCTATGTTTGGCCAGTTAATTGGTGCATGTATGGAAAGGGGGGAAATGTGGTCCAAGCATCGTCGGTGTCTGTGCTTTCTTCGCAACGCACTTTTCTCAGTCTGGATGAGATGGGCGCGTATATTGCCTCACATCACCTAGACGAAGCCCTTTCCACGACGTCCCCACAAACAAACTGGCTGAGCGCAGCAACAGGCCGGTAGTCAACAGTGGCGTTTGGAAACAGTGTTCCGTCAATGGGCGGTGCCGCCACTCCTTTTTGTTTAATTATTATCGTTATCGCCAGAGTGATTGCTGCAGACGACGCCCGCTGCATCGGCACGCGCGTCCCGTGACGCATTCCTTTCCCGGTAGAGTAATGCGTCTTACGTACGCCCCTGCCGCGTCTGATATTTTGCCGGACCTCTCCGACTGGATGACGTCAAGATTGACGTCACGGATTACCGCTACCGATCAGCGAAAGATTAAGCTGTTGCCTAAGTGCGTAGCTGTTGTCGAGGCACGTAGCTGCTTCCTGCGCCGAGCAGACGTTAATCGGGATAGTTAAGTAGGGCACACACCTCCTGTTACAACGAACGCCGTGGAGTGCTCAGACGCTCCGGGACAACCGCTCCCCCGACCTTGGCGATTAGAGGCGTCAGAAAAAACGAGTTATCAGTTTGCACCACGGCGTGGTTTGCACGAACGCGCGGCCGTACGTCGAGAATGTCGTCTTTTTTTTTTTTGCGTAGATGCGTAAGGAGATGTTGGCACCAGCGAGCTGGCGGCGCCGGCTACACATCGCCGGACGATAAGAACGACGTAAGACGCACAGCGGGACTGTCATTAGGCTGCAAACACGTTCGAGCACACCCCATATTGGCAGGGTTCCAAACATAGAAGCTAGGCGTCCGATCAGGACCCGCCGTGGTTGCTCAGTGGCTATGGTGTTGGGCTGCTGAGCCCGAGGTCGCGGGATCGAATCCCCGCCACGGCGGCCGCATTTCGATGGAGGCGAGAACACCCGTGTACTTAGATTCAGGTGCACGTTAAAGAACCCCAGGTTGTCGAAATTTCCGGAGTCCTCCCCTACGGCGTGCCTCAAAATCAGAAAGCGGTTTTTGCGCGTAAAACCCCATAATTTATTTTCTTTAGGCCCCCGATCTCGGAGATCATGGTTTATTGCACTTAGCACATCGCTGTTTACAGCATCTGTCAGCGATGTTATAAAGGCTTAGCATCAGCGAACAAGCTGAACGCCAGCAACACCTACCGCAGTGGCTGGTTGGTTGTGACGTTTCGTTGCTGAACCTGCATTTCGATGGGGTTTCAGCAATATTCATGTAATTAGATCTAAGTGTCTACGTCAATTTAGACAACCGGGGTCAGAATGTTACGGAAGCTCTCCGCTACACATCACACATAGCTCGGGTGTTACATTGAGGTGTGAAAATATATAAATAAATTATTCGCTGCTCTTGAAATCGATGGTTCGACGTCGAGCCCGCTGTGGCGGTAAATTCATGTCAAAAGAAAAAGTAGGGCGCCGGCCTGAAAAGTGTACTTAAGAAGTTTGAGACGCTTCGGATTTCACAGGAATGCCGAGCAATTCACGTCGCGTCTATCATGCTGCTCGTAATTAGAAGCCGAAGCGTGCACCACTTATTGAAAACAGATTTCTGGTTCGGCGTCACATTTTTCTTTCGATATCCAAGCTGCTACGAACGTCGTTTCTCACCTAGGCTCAGGTGCAGGTTGGGAAAGCTCTGCATGAAGAAGAGCACGATGACGCATCCCAGCACGATGCCGGTCTTCACCAGCAGGCCACGGTTGCGGATCTTGTACTGAAAATAAACAACAATTAAGAAATAATAAAGTACTAGAGGGAACGTGCACAAGCGTTTACACGTTGAGAACGAGGCCACACACCAAAACGGTACAGAGCGAAAAAACGCACCTGTGTTCAGCTCAATGTAAAAGAAGGCCGAGTTCATGCACCAATAAAGAGCATTCTTGCAAGTGAAGTGTGCAAACAGTTATGCAGATGTGCAGGTGCGCTTAACAAAGTCCAGGAGCGCTGACTTTGCGGCAACGCATCAATGGATGTTAAGTTATCCTCCCTTCTTCCATTAAAGAGTTGCAAGCAGAAACAGTAAATTATTTCATACTGGTCCAGTATTCTTTTGAGATTCGATTTTCCTTTATTTGGTGGTGCTTATAAGCGGAGAAAATGAAAGGCGTTGTTTAGGTTCCTTTCTTTTTTTTCGCTGTCCAAACCGCAGCGCCGCTACGTTGGTGTGTCATCAGTATCTTTTTGAAGGTATTTTAGCAATTTCATTTGGTTATCATGTTTTTCCCCAGAAGAACTTTTTTGAACACTCGCCCTTTAGAGCGGAACAAAAGGGCCAACCTAGCCGTTGGTTGAGCTTTCGGTTTTTTGAGGGTGTAACACGTTATAGTTGTTTGTGGTTAAGTGATTAACCAGTCGTGAACAGACATTGTAAAGAAAGAGAACTCATGGCGTCACGAGGAGCTGTAGTGTGGGAACTCCACCGTATCGTCGCCACTCGTCTTTTTTTTTTCTTCTCTGTCTTATCTGGCCCACCAAGATCCCGCTCGCGCGAAAGATTGGCGTTTGTTATATTCCAGCAGTATATATAGCAATGCAGCTAGCTTAATATCCATCTTTAGCCTATCCATCCATCCATCTTATCCATCTTTAACAGGTAATCGTTTATGAGACGACAGCTTCGATGTGCGTCGTCAGTAAGATGGTGCATAGATCCTCTTCCCGACCGGCTCTTTGACTCTGAGTGCCGCCGAAAACGTATACATTTGGATGTTGTGGGCCCCCGCGAGCATACATTCGAAAGCGCCATAAAAAAAGTGACAGCGCTCTCTCCGTGAAGCAGTTTGCAACACTCTGAAGAGGTCGTATTCTGACTCGCCAGTCTAGGCAACAAGAACATGCTAGACGACGTTACACGAAGGTCTGGTGGTGATTAATGTCGGTTCGAGAGAGTAAGCAAGGAATACAGTGTTTTGCACTGAGTAATGCGCATGGAACCAGCCGGTAGCCGCGCAATTATCCAAATTACGACAAACTCTGCGTTCCTGAGTTGTCTTAAAGGACGCGATCAATGGTCGGGGTAAGTTTTTTCCGGAGTTTGGCTATTGAATGATGGCGTTCACTGATGCGTGTAGGCGAAAGGAAGAATAGACTCAACGCATCCATTTGCTCTTTTTGTCTAGGCGGCAGCTACACACACGGGAACTTTCCTACACTCTTCGTCACAGGCCCTCCTTTGTATACATAAATTTTGTTTCACTAAGTTGTAAACAGAGGAGCGCTGCTACGAGGGGCGATGCTCAGTGATCCTAAAGAAATAAGGAAAAACAAATGGTCACGAACGTATTGCCTTATTGTTGCTTTTCGTTATGAGCCCTTTTTGAAGCCTAATCATCGACGGTGCGTTCCTTGAGGTGAGCTGTACGAAGGATTGCAAGACCACTAAACTTACCTCGAGTTATTCGTCTTGTCTTTCGACAAAGCTAATGCCGGCGGAGTTTCCTGTATACGTTGCGCTAATTAAGCCCGCAAGCTCATTTACACGCGCGCGTAACGCTATTAGGATGGCCACCCCTTTTTTCTCGATAACTTGTTTCCAACTGTAATGTTTTTCGTGCGGACTCGCGCCCAGAGGAGTCATCGACGTGTCTTGTTTCTGCTGGGCGGCAGCGTCGTACAGTGAAACGTACGACTACGGTGATCGTCATCTTGGTTTATGTTCATGGACGACGCAATGTTGAGCAGTAATAATAAGCGTCTTCTCAAGTTTTTTACGCGTGGTGACATCTAGTTAACGCCCTCGTGGACCACGCCTATTACGCGATTGGCTCTGACTAACACTCCCAAGACTTGGTTAATGTTCATGGGCACAAATGACAAAGAAAGCGCTTGGCGCTACACCAGCATAGTGTGTAATGCGGAGGTTGTTGGTTCAGCTGCCACCGGCGGTAAGTTGCCTTTTCTTCCATTTTCATTTCCATTTTTGTTCCTTAAGAAACTGAAGTGTAACGAAAAATCAACCAACAACAACAACGACGACGACGACGACGAAACCAACAGCAGCTAATTTCTCCTATCCTTTCTTTGACTTCAGTGTCACCTGAGGCTATTCGCACGATAGCTTTAACAACAAAAAGCCTCCTAGTTTCTCAGATTATCATCCATTATTTACATAGGGGGTGGGGGAGGGGAAGTACATATACAAAATACACTAAAATTGGTCTAACACTTATGCATCCGTCCTTTCGAACGCTTAGGAACGAGCTGTATTAAAAGCTTATTTAGCGCCAGCAAACAAGGACGGAAGGGAGACGACAACACAATGCGCTGTGGGCTGTATTATTGTGCACTCTTTAGTCATTACATGTCTTATCTATCGTGTTAATGGCTCACGATCTATCTAAAGGCTATCTAGTGATTCCTCGAAATCGTATATATAGCGCTACAGGCGTAGGGCACCTGCCGGTACGATTACGCTATTAGCGGGGTGAGCGAACGCGGACAAAGGCTTAAGGCACGGGGAGACGGAACACAACTCCGTCGCTGTTTGCGGGCGCCGTGGCATTCTGCCAAGGACGCTGAAACGAGTGACCTGCCAGCCGTGTCCCAATCGGAAGTAATCGCGTATCACGTCTACGAAACGCAAGTACGAAAGGCCAGCGAAAAGACGCACGGACGAGCATGGCGCAGTTCAGTTTCCAAACGTTGGTGGCCTCTCCTCCTGAACTTTTTCTGTCGCTTGATTTAACGCACTCCGAGAGCGCAATTCGAGCGGCGATATACGGTATAGGTGCCGCTCACCTCTGGACTATCAACGTTCCAGGAAGGACGCCGCCTGCCTGGCGACTGTCGTCAGCACGGAAGCGTATCCTCGACGCACTCTCCAGACTTACCTCAGGGAAGACGGACCTCACGGTCCAACTACAAAGCGCCAACGAACGCTCTCGCCCCTTCAACGCCCGATGACAAAAGACACGAGCGTTGTGGCACGTCACCATATGCATATTTACGACTATATAAATGGCGTCTATGACTTCATTTGCATAGTCATAACAATATACTCATCTTATCAGTAGGTACACAAAGGAATAGCGACGTGGGCGAGTTAGTTTAGGTCCATGGTGCAAAATTTCTGCAGCGCGAAGCACTGAAGTGCGGGAAAAAAAGACAAAAACTGACGAAGGAAGAAGGATTGCAAGAGGACAACACGAGGGCGCTGGGTTACACATAACGAAAGGGCCCTGTGTATTAGAAATGCACTGAACAAGAATAGCGCTCGTGTTGTCCTCTTGCAATCATTCTTCGTTCGTCCGTTTGTGTCTTTTATTTTTTCCCGCACATCATGCAGTGCTTCGCGCTGCAGAAATGTTACAGTAGCTACACGGCTCGGCGAATCGAAGAGCGATACTCGAAGAGCATGGCTGCCTACGCTTTTTGTCCCACCGGTGGGCGCTGGGGACACCGAGCCGACGCGTTGAAAGCCTTTGTTACGTCTCTTCATTTGGCGCCCCAGCGATCACCCAGCTCCGGCCCTCTGAGGTCCTATTATCGCGTTTCAATCGCTGAGCGCTGTATACGTTTGAACAACCGCATCCACGGAGAGATTTGCAGGAACAAATACTCTCTCTGTGAGCGCCATCAAAAAGCCCCAGCTTATTGGACCTGTCGTGAGGGCTACGTATGGGGACGGGCCTGTCACATCGGCTCTACACAGCTGCGTTTCTAGCACTGGATTCTCGGCAGCCTGGCGACTGCTCACTGCGAGGGGTACGGAACAAATACATTTGCAAGGCATCCGTCCCATCCTGTGGGGACACGAGGTCAGCTCAGGTATACGACTCTTGAAAACGCCGCCTCTGCGTATTAGACCCGACAAAGTATACGAGTGACAACACCCCAAGCGCCCGCCGGACGAGGTCAAGAAGGCGCAGAAACACACCATTCTGACTTTCATCGACCAGGCAGGGCTCCGGTATGTCTACTAAGGCACCATCCTTGTCCATCGAAATCCGACATCTTAACCCCTCCGTCCGCGGAAGATTCCGTGTTGAAAGCGGACGACTGAAACATTTTAGAGTTCGACAACGAAATTAGTCGTATTTACGAGCCTCTTCTAAAGGGCGAAAGATCGTGTCGAGAACACAGTTGTGACCAAAACACTAGCGTCGATAAGTACAACAAAATCTGTTTTCACGTCAAGCAACTTCGGACACGTGGCAAGGGATAGATGGAAGGTTTTATTGGACCATGTGCGGGCCTTGGAAACGAAGTCGCAGCGTGCATGATCGCCAGCCAGCGTTGGTGACTTAGCGAGAAAGTCGGTAAATTTAGCGAGTTTTTAGCCACTTCAGCGACAACTTCGCCTTATGGAGTTTTAGCGACTTTTTTTGTGACGTGAATACCCAGTAAATCAGTACCCTGGTAAAATTCAAAGGCGTTTGACCAAGTTAGATGCCACACTCCCCTATATTTGCGTCGCCATTTGCCAGTACTTTCAAAGAAGTGCCGGACAGCGCATTGTGATCCATCTGTGTGCATGAAAACTCTTTTTCTATAAACGAGGCGCGTGCGCAATGCTGAAATCTGATATCGCTTTAGAAAACCAGGGTTGTATGGCCTTTTCAAGTTTCATCCGCTGACTCGCAGAAGCTGGAGGTAACTTAAAGACTTTATTTAAAGTTAAAGACAAACAAGGAAGGCTCTTAGGAACAATTAAGACGTGAAAAAAAAAGGTAATTCCGAGCATGTCATCAACCTCACCATCATAATTTTTTACTGTTGTTACAGTGCTTTCTTTTATTTCCGTTCAGACCGTGCTCCTACCCGAGTCCAGCTATTATGCACCTAATACACCCAGATTTATACACGATGGACAAGTGCAGACATTGCGACTCTAGAGCCACTCTGGAGCATATCCTATGGGAATGTACGGCTGTAATACAGGATAACGGTGATGCAGCCTCAAACAGCGACAGCCTCCGCGCGCGCTGGGAGTCTGCGTTGCTCAGCTCGGACCTGCAGCCCCAACTCTGGGCCGTCCAGCGAACCGAGGAAGCCGCCAAGGGTCAACAACCCTTGGTAGAAACCTAGGCAGGGTCCAGGCCCACGCCACCAAATCGCAGGGCACTGAATAACTTTATTTGAATGAACGAATCTTCGATTTTGCGCATGCCTGGTTGCATGCAGTCGGCCAGGTTTTGCCAGTCAAGGCCAACGTCGCCTTGATAGGCTTGCAATATTGTATCCCGCATTTTCATTGATTATTATTATTATTATTATTATTATTATTATTATTATTATTATTATCATTATTATTATTATTATTATTATTATTATTATGCAGCGACTTTTCGTTAAAAATGCAGTGTATCAGTCCACCAGCTGACTTCGGAAGTCGAATCTTGCACCGGCAACGCTCGAAAGCTCCGAAATAAAGAAAAAAGAAACCCAGCTAACTCGACAACGAAAACAGATATACCAGTCTAGAGCTTTCAAGCTCCAAGAGGTACTATTATAGGCATTGCTGAATACCACCATGCCGTCCAATTCGCCATCTTGTCAGTTCCGATTGGCTCACGGGGCTGCTACTGCCTCTCTAATTGGCTCAAAACACCAAGATGGCGGCATTTGTCAACTTGGCGGCATTCAGCATTGTTCAGTGTAGCATCTCAGGCTAGAAATTCACGTGCGAAACAGAACTTGGAAACACCTGGTGTCATGGCGTGGCTCCGTTTCTTTGGACAAAAGGCTGTGCGCGTCGTAATTGAAGGTGCGCTTCTAGTTCGCTAACGTACTCTACCAACGCACCAGTGAGAGACTCTCTATAGCGGAGAGTGTCGAAGATAGTACCGATGCTTACTATAGCACCACTATAAAGCACATATGGGGCAGAAACTTGCTGGTTAACAAAGAAGCGCGAGAACAAGTTAAGGACCACGCAAAGAGCGATCGGACGACAAATGTTAGGCGTAACATTAAGAGACAGAAGACAGCAGTGAGGATCAGAGAGCAAATGGTGATGGCCGATGTTCTAGTTGACACTGAGAGAAAAATATGGAGCTGAGCAGGCCATGTAATGCGTAGGGTAGAGATAACCGATGCGCTATCAGTTACAGAATGGGTGCCCAATGAAGGGAAGCACCGTCGAGGACGGCAGAAAATTAGGTGGGATGAAGAAATTAGGAAATTTGAAGACGCAAGTTGGAATCAGCTAGCGCAAGGCAGGAGTAATTGGAGATTGCCGGAAGAGGCCTTCGTTCTGCCAGTGAACATAAAAAATTATTATTATTATTATTATTATTATTATTATTATTATTATTATTATTATTAAAAACTTGCACACACCAGGGTTCGTATTCACTAACATTCAATCACGTTTACCTTACGTTCAAATTACGTTTGCCGCAACTGACCACCACAGAAGAAGGTCTCCTTTTTTTCTTTCTTCTTCAGTTACTCAATCTCATCGATCATCAATGCCTCTCACCACTGACGTCAGAAAGAGGGCTGCTTATGAAAGAGGAAACCAGTCCATGCGTACTCGTGTGCGGCGACTCTATCGAATTGTACGAGGAGATTGAATATGAGAATATTCTTTGAACATCACGTTCCCACAACAAAATTATTCTCGCAGTCGTCTTTCTGGCTGCACGTTCGTTCATTCTTTCATTCATTTTAAGACGAACCACTGCTTCTGATTTAGAATTGGGTTTCACCATTCTGGTGGTTTCACCGCGAGAAACGCACTGAAATCCAAAGTCAGTCGTCACACGATTTCACTAAAAAATCGGCCGCGCTCACACGCTGCGTGCATCCATAGACCGAAACGTTTCCGCGATTTTACAGCGCACACTGCCAAGCGATCTTCTCGCTCGGGGTAGCGCGGCAGTCTCGCAGTCCCGGCTGAAGCCGTCTTGAGAGCGTCTTCGTCGCAGCGACCCCCATTTCGTCGACCTGTGCGCTCGAATGCGTTTCAGCGCTTGCCAGAGGCAACACAACAGCAGCCACCAAACAAACAAACAAGCAGTAACTTTGCGACAGAGCGGCCTCGGGGGGATGCAGCTGCCGGCATGCGCACTGTGGCGGCGAGCGAGCCAGGGAAGTGCATGCGCTTGCTTATGTTTGCGGGCCGTTGAACCCGAACAGCAACGCAGGAACGGCGGCGGCGTTGCGTGCGACTAAGTGCGTCGTGGCCCGGTGTTGTTTGCGCGCGCGTTTGTTGTTCGGGTGCGGGACGGGAGGGGGGGGGGGGGGGAGGAAGGTGGTCATGCTGCGCTCACCGCTCCCAGCAAGATTAGGAAAAACAGCGTGGCCACGCAGCTTCGTCTGGCATGCTAAGCGCTGCACGCCACCAATGCCGGCCGACTCCACGAAGAACGGCACCGCGATGGCTGCCGCCACTGTTATCGAAGAGAGCGGGGAAATGACTTTTCGGAGCGGCTCGGCGCGAACGCGCCCGCGGGCCTTACCGACGCCCAATTCTGGAATGATTAAGACTCCATTCGTTCTGTTCGAGAGTGTCTCGCATGAAATCACCCTTACGCCTAACTCCGTGAGACGGGCGAGGTGAGAGAGAAAGGCAGAGAGGTCAGCTTGACGTTGACGTCCTCCATGCTCCTGTTTTCCGCTCGGAAGGAAGGGGAGGCAAGGATGAACATGAAAAACGACGACGAGGACAAGCCGTATAGGATACGAACATATAGTCACCTGCCTATATAGGTCGTGTCTGGAGGGTTCATTCTCAGTCGCGTTTCTCCCAGAAAGCACTGCAGCTTGCAAACTACAGTGAGTACGGACAACGCGCACTCGCTAACATTCGTTATAACCATATTCGGGATGGTTGGGAAGACGGTTAAATGACTACGGTATAAACTTCGCCGTCTAAACTACTACGCATGTGGAAATACGGACACTTGAGCTCGTGAGCAACGTCGAATGATGTATTATAGCGGTGCAGGGGTTATCTGCAAATTGTTCAAGATAACACAAAAAAAAGGTGCACGACGTGACAACGCTATCAGCCGCATCACGAAGGGAAATACCAGAGATACACACCACGCTGGAACATGGTAGAAAATTGCATAGCTTCGCTGTTTGCGCGTATTCGAGCACAGCGAAGCATGGAGGCAGGGCACCGGTTCAAACGCCGGTGGACGCACACGCACGCACACACGCACACACACACACACACAAATTATATATATATATATATATATATATATATATATATATATATATATATATATATATATATATATATATATATATATATATATATCGGACTACAACTCATCCTGAAGGAACCAGGAATTCAATGCAACAACGTGCTAAAATAAGGAACAAAACATATAGTTCAATATTTATCATCTCACACTTGGGGAGCGAAGTTCAAGAAATGCACGTTTGTGATCATTTTCTCGAATTATCACACATTATCATTACCACAACCATTAATTATCACAACCTTTCTTTTCCTTTTCTTTTTAAGCGATTGCTTATTTGCCACTTCGCCATATTTCGTTGTCGTTGGATTGGAGTCGTGTTTCTATAGCTTAGAAGCCAGCTCATTGGCCTACACATACCGCGAGAATAAGAGGCTTGGCGTGGGTGAGCATGTTTCGCACCTAGCAGACGACGGAACGGTCGCGATGCCAACAAATCGGCTTATACCGCCATCTTACATGGTTCACAAATTTTTCGATGAGCGGCTTTGTTCTCAGCGGAATTACGCAATAAGACAACAAGCGGTAGCCAAATATCCTCATTGCAACAAATATATCCATCTTCAAGCTCACAATGAATTCCTTTATTAAATCGAAGGTTTCTACTGCTCCCCGAGACCTGGCTAGTCGGCTCAGCCGGTGTATCTCCGAGTAAAGAGGGCCGATCCTGGAGTCAGTGTAAAAAGTAAACTGGACCGATCCCGGTTAACGAAAGGTGAACCGATCTCGGAGGCTGTGTAATCCGCGTTCGCGTGGAGGCGAGAGCCCGAGTAAAGCTAAGCACTTAAAAAAAAAAAGAAAAAAAAGGGGCCCGTATTGTGGGAGTGTTGCGGCACTCGCACGTTTGTCACGGGACCGAAACGCATCTCTCAAAGTTAAGAGCAAGCGTCTTCTTGCCAAACTGGCACGTACTCGCTACGCTGCAAAACGTGGCGAAGAACACGGACACATTTAGTTACACGCTGGTTACCGCGAACCGATTGGCGCAAGCCTTCTGTGCGGCTGGAGAAGAACGGGTGCAGTTGGAAATAAGATTGCGCACGTCTTGCTTCCACGCATATCACTTTGTGGAAACGTTTAAACGAGGCTTTCTGCTTTGCTATCGCTGCTGCCCTGCTGCGCTCAAGAGAAGATACTGCTGGGATAGTTGGCACTGCATACCTTGAGGTATAAAGCGCAAGAGGGTACACAACACAGGCCTCACAGCACACATATAATACACATATACGCTCCAAGAATTATGCCTATATCGCAAGAAAAAAAAGAAAAAAAAAGAACGTAGGACAACGGTACGTGCTTTCGTTCACTTCTGTTTTGTCCTACGCTCTCTCTTGCGCTTTGCCTCAAGCCCTGGTAGTAGGGAGGAACTGGGGCAACTTATTTTTAACTAAATGGATGTTGATGGAGTTATCGAAGAACGCTTTACCATTCTAGACTGATTTTAATGTTGCTATTTCGTACAGCTGCGACTATAGGGCTGACTGGTGTACGCCACGTGGTCCCACGGCGGCCATTCGGTCTCTCAGTGCTGCAAACGCTCGTGCAATCCGGCATTACGGCTATGCGAAACTGAGGCCAAGTACAATCAATAAGCACCAGAAGCACGGGAGACCAGGGAAGCATTTCTCATTGAAAAGGGGCGAGAGATACCCGGGTCAACTGTCCTTCCAGTGCTTTTTTTTTTTTGCCTGATAGCGAGGTTGCTTACCTGACATATTGACGCATGCGTCGCTATCACTTTTTAGCTTTCCCTCCCCTCCCACCTCTATTTCACATTTTTTTGTTACTTCCTCAGTGTATGTTTTCACCTATTTTTTCTTTGATTTCGTCTACGTGTTCGTTAGATTCTGTCAGCGGTGCTTATATACTGCTCTCTCTTATCGGTCCCCGCACCGTGTATCCAGCTGTGTTTTTGCGCTGCACCAGTTCTGCTCCTCGGCGTCTCTATGACAGTTACACGTACACTGGCTAGCGAATCTCTAGAGACTCGTAGCATCAGCGAAAAAAAAAATTAATTCCTCCTAGCAACACCTGTGCAGCATGGAATTTCTTCAATACATTGCACTGGTCGAACACGCGCACGTGAGCTGCACCACGTGACTCCAGCCGGCAAAAGAAGTTTCTTCTCTTATTTTTTTTTGGGGGGGGGGGGGCAGCATCACTGGTCTTCAAACTTTGGTTCGCGACTGTGCATTTTTTTCTGCTTTATTTTCAGGTTTTCTAAAGACTTATACTATAGTAGCAAGACGGGGAAACCACGTGTACGTATCAGGCGGACGGGGATACGCGAACCGGCAAGCCGACCGTGTAATAAACGATCTTGTTAGCCGGAACAGCCACTACGCCTGACGCGTTGGAGTGTGTTGCCGAGTGTATGTCGGAGCTAATTGACACACGCAGCTTCAATGACCCTCGCACACCTGCGGGAGATATGCACCGCGCTCCCAGAACGGTACTCGTACTGCATATGAATGCTGCGAGTAAGCGAGGCGCGGTACGTGGACCGTGGCAGAGGGTCTTCACTATTAATGACGCGACCATACACGCGTTGAAACTTCTGCAAATGCGTAGGCGCGAGCCGTGACTGACTTCACGCTCTGCGACGTCGATATTAGCCCCGAGAACGAACACGAGCGGCGCTGCGAGCGCCGCTCGCGTAGGGTGCATCGAGGCACCCTACGCTCGCGTGACGTCAGGGCACGGACTCGCGCCTGTCGTCTGCTACAGTTCGTGCGTTGTACGGGCGCTTTCTGCGGTGTTTTCGTTTGTTCGCCCTCGTTCTCTCTGCTTGTATACTTATGGTGGTCGTCTCAAATATATTTTTATGACGTCTTCCTTTGCGAACATTTATTCAAAGAGCTAATTTCTTAGACAACAATGCAGCTCTCGAAGGCAACGCTACAGTGCCAGCCGAAGCGACGCAGACCAGCCCATTGCGGGTTTTTCATACGCGGATAGACAATCGCAAAAGCATAGCCTATAGGAATCCAGTTATGATACTATACCTGCCGCGGTGCAACAAGTATGTCACAAAGCTGGCTATATATGACTTCTACAGCAGTTACGTTGATTTTATTCCGCTAAAACAGGTTTGCTCACGACGAGTAGTTCATGGTATAATATCGAATTTTTGCATTTCCTCACAGAAACGCTCGGCAGTAGCACGGTGACTTAACTAATACTGGAGCTTAGATTCTACACGCCTCACTTGCTTCTTTAACTGCTTGTCAACATTAGGCGGTTCTTCACGTGTTTATTTTTTTTAAGCGGCGGAAATTTGAAGTAAAGTTAATGAAGGCTTACAGCTATTTACAGAGTACAAATAGGAATGTACCAATATATATTCCCTTTTCCGTGCTACACGTTCAACTCACCTCTTTAGAGCGCGTTTGTTAATGATTAATAATGCATGTTATGTTCCTCTTTTTTTGTCTATGTTACCAAGTGTATATCATTTATTTATTGCAATGCCGCAGTGTGTTTTGCATTGTTATCGTGGAAATATTTCACTGTGCTTTCATATATTGTATAACTGCAATGTTTTATGGCCACTATATAGATGTAATTTATATGGCGCTTGATGTGTTACCCCATGCAGCCATATTATACCTAAGAGGGTGAGATTACCTCAAGCCGCGTCTGTGCGGCTTTTTTCCCTCATCCACCTCCATTTACCACTCCTCTGTACATGTGTGTGTGTAAATGGAAATTAATAAATCAAATCAAATCAAACTCACTTGAGAAATTTACTGGTGCTTGTTGCTTGAGGAATATACATGACGAATCTGTTTGGCAAACTGACACAGGCTGCTCGGCCCAATTTTTTTAGTGAAGTATGCCTGCTGGACCACATAGCTGCAGCCAGAAAGCAGTCGAAGCGTCAATGACTAGTAGTATGGGACATATTGAAGATATCTAAATTCCCCCTGTGGAGGGTCAGAAATCAAGTGAAAGTATATGCAAGGCTTGTGGTGCTTTCTTTATGAATGTTTGCGATTGGATTGGAGCAAACTTAAATTAGCCTGCAAGGTTCTCTTTTAAGTACCGACGAAGCGAATAGTTACCCGTTTGTATAATTAAATAACGCTGGATCGAGACATGGTGAGACAAAAGGTGCTTGAATTTTCCTTTTGTAGGCAATCTAAGCTGCGTAGTAGTAGCTCGAGAATACTTTAGCCATTCCAGTTGGCACTGTAAAAAAATGCTTTATGGTTTTAATTCGAAGTTGAAGTGAACTGATGGGTTTCGCGAACATAGCGTGCCTCGCCATATGGACAGTCGATTGTTACCGTTACGTGATCAGGGGTGTGCCATATTGTCGATAAAGGCTACTGAGGGCCACTATGATACATTTCATCACTTTCAATTGAGTGGCTGTCGATCTAAACAACGAAACTTTTCTCTCAGGTGATTGCTACTATGGTGTTTGTGAATTAACTATGTAAATACTCTACATGACACGCCGTCGTGTTAGCAGCCATGAGCAATTCGTTTTTTGGAGGCCTGTTTCAGAGGGGGATGAAAGTAGCAGCAAACATTTTCATAAGAAATGCGCGCCTAACTATTTTTTTACGCATTAATGAATGGCCATATTTGAATAGAACAACACACCATAGTAATAGGAATCATGATGACAGCTTCGCTGGGCAGTGTCTTTCTAACATCGGATAACATGTTGACGCCAATTACCAAATTTTTCTTCCACGTAAAATGCAATACCTCTCATAGCTAAATACCAAAGGAATGGTAAGTGTTTAGCGAAGCATCATACACAACTTCGCGCGTTGAATTTGCAGATATTCTGTTTTTAGTCAAAATTTACCGATAGACACGGCGCATACATGCATTGCAAGAACTTGTAGACCCCTTTAACGCTACTTAGCTTGCGATATCCAAGTCGCAAAGTTTCTCGACTCACACGCTTTTGAAGAAGAAACTGTGGTTAAGGTATTGCAGCTGAAAGAAGCCGACTTATTCTTCAATACGTACGGCTCGAGCCACCTATACCCCAAGCATACACGAAGGGAACGAGCGCGCGCGGCAGCCGAGCGAGCCGGAGCGAGCGGCGTCCTGGCCGTGACGTCACTCGCGAGAGGGCGCCATTCCTCTTTCTCGGGGCTAATAGTACACGGTTCTCTCTGTGCAGTTACGAAGTTCAGCGTTTGACGGAAGCCCGTCTGGTCGGGACGGGGGATGGTGAAAAGGTAGACAAAAGAACCCGGGGCACAACGTTACAGTTACCGTTCCCCCAATACAGTTATGGTGGCAACACTGTGAACCCGGCAACCGCAGAATGAAGCCGCGCACATCTGTGCGCGGCCGTCAGGTGTAAACGTTGTTCCGCTCTGCGTCCGTTGGTGCAGTCAGCGCAGAGGTGGTGACGTAAACTTCGTCTAGCTCTTAGCGACTGCTGAAACTTGGCGGCTAACGAGGAAACTTCAAAGGACAGACAACACAGCGGGCTATGGAAAGGAGGACGGTACAGACGTAACGTTAAGAGATGGAATTAGAGCGCCGCGGGTTGGGATATCAAAGGCAGGTGGATGTCATTTCGGTGACGAATAAGAGAAAGAAGCGGACTTAGGCAAGTCACGTGATACGGGAGAGGAATAACCGTTGCTCTACTGGAGCTGCAGAACGGACGTAAGCAAAAGAAAACGGAAGGACAAACTCAGAGTATTGTGCGTATGAAGTACTAGTGTGATAACGCAGGGCACTGGTCAATGGGGAGGACTAAGATATAAGCTGACGGCGATGATGATGATGACGACGACTAGCGCGCGTGCAAATTGCACGCACGAGCGTTCGTGCATTCGATCCGTTCCCATAAAGACACGGCTGCCGTGCTCGGAACTTAGAGCCTCTTGATTTCGCGCTAAAGTTGTATGCAGGGCGCCATAGTCCACCGAGCCACAGGAAGACTTTTCTATTTCCTTTTTTTTGCGTATAATTCCAGATGGGGTGAGAAAGGGATGGGACCCCTCGTACATTATATTGGACATGTTGCCTTTAATCGTGTTTAATATTAATTGAGAAGTGTCTAAGTGAAGTACTTATGGAGGATATAAAATCAGACACCTGCGGCACTTCAAGGATTTCGTTTACTCAGATTCGTGCCGTCAGCTTTTGTGAAGATCCACTACAATTTCACTGCGACCGTTGTGTCGTCAAGGACGACGATAAGCCTCCGCGCTGTACATTTCTAATACCGCAATACGACGAGAAAATACAAAATGTAGCATGGACACGCCAGTCCACCACATCTTCTTTGCTCTTCATTTCTAGGTTTGGGCAAAGAAAATCGTCCTTTTTTTCATAATAGGAACACATTTTTTTTCAGGTGAAGCCGTTTGCAAAAATATGCATGCTACTCTGCGCCTTCACCATAAACGTTGTTCGGTTATGTCCTGACAAACAAACAAACAGACAAACAAACAAACACAAACACAAACACACAAACACAAACACACAAACACACACACACACACACACGCACGCACGCACGCGCGCGAGATCTCGGAAATCGCCCGTATTTGTCAACAGACTCGCGTTTCTCATAAAAAAAAAATATGGGAAAGGTTCGCCACATCGTCAAAAATGTGCAAATGGGGCACGAAAGTAATATTACACGAAATGACGTATCAACAGTAGCAAAATATCCGAGTCCTGGAAACAGCACTGTGGATATTGGTACGATGGAGAGGGAGCTAGCTGCGTAACTATACAGAACACCAAATAATGAAATCAGAATAGAGAAGTTCAGAGCACTGCAGTCCTGCTGTTCGAAACCGTATGACGCTCTGAATGCCGTGCTTTAGGAGAAAATTTGCTCATCACAACTCGTTCGTAGCGTCTGGAGAGAGAGGGAGAGGAAAGGCAGGAAGTTCAACCAGACGATCGTTCGGTTTGCTACCCTACACTGGGAGTAAAGGTAAGGGGAATAGAAAGAGGAAAAGAAGGAGAGCGTGAGCACTGTAAATGTCGCAGACGCAATAGAACAATATAGCGCCTGTCCTTTGTCTTTCTCGGCTGTTCGTGTGTGTCTTCCTGTGCGCTTATATTTCGTCGATCTGCAATGCACCATCTAGCCCGTCTGCAGGTGCTGTTAAAATAGAGCACGTTTTTTTATAATGTTAAAGTGCCCGCATAGAGGTGAACAATTGTGTAATTACTCTGTCGGGTTAACAAGAAACACTAATTAGTTTAAACCGAAAAAGAATATTGTTTCAAAACTGTATTCTCGCTAATTCAGCGGTAATAGGCTGATTATTAGAATAGGAAATGAAGGTCCAAGTTTCATTCTATTTTTTTTTTATGACACGGCGAAATCCCACCGCCAGCACGTCGTTGTAACGTCACTAATTTAAATGTAACTTTTAGCATTTGGGCAATTTTAGCTCAGTAAGAGTTCTCGAAACTTACCGAGTCTTTGGCTGCTTTAGAACACAACGCGTACACAGTCCGTCTTTGTCGATAAACGATCAACTACGCCGGAGCAGACGCCGTCAATATCCATGACGTCACGCCGAGCTGGTGCGATAACTACAAGGTAGTGTCGCCACCCATCTTTCGTGTTTGCGTCCTTTAATCAAGCCTCTTCTCGTAGTTTTATGAGAGCGGCTTTGTTGATGTTTTACAAGGGTAACTTACTAATACAGATCCTATAATTCCTTAGATCCATTCCTGCGGCGAGCGGCGGCGGCGGCGTAATCGAGCGAACGAGAACATCGAAATATGAAAGAGCGAACGCGGAGCGGGAGATGAAAGACGCGAGCCGCGAACGGCGGAGACCATGAGAGCGGCCCCTCCAGTGACGTGCGCGCGGGAAACTAGTTTCATGAGGACCCGCCCGACCGCTCGATGCGTACTCATCATATCTAGTCTCACCCGGACCCGCTCGTTTCGTGGTGCAAAAGACACTATCTGCCGCACTATTTCACGTCTGTTGCACAGAGAGAGAGAGAGAGAGAGAGAGAGAGAGAGAGAAAATAATGCAGAGAAAGGTAGGGAGGTTAACCAGAGGTAGTTCCGGTTGGCTACCTTGCGCCGGGGGAAGGGTTAAGGGGGGATAAAAAGAGAAACAGAGTGGAAGGGGAGGATATAAAGCACGAAAGTTGGTCAGTAGTCTACTAATAGGAATCGCCTATAGATAACGTGAATCGGAATAGTTTGGAGTCTCTCACAATTAGACAGCAGCGTCAGAAGGTGCACAACGGAACGCGGAGCCTGCCGTCACTTTGTGCTGACCCTATAACTGCAGCCGTCTTTTACCGTATTTCCACCGCAGGTTCATTCCTATATGCGCGACAGCGGCAGCTGGGCGACTGCCGCGAGCAGAACAAGTCGCAATAAAACAAAACTCTTGTAATATAAATTACGTTAACGCCCGAGTCCCGTTTGCGATATTGGCGTCGCCGTTGTCCTGCTGCCCTTCTACTCACGACGCATGGACCGGCACGGGCGGCCTGCGCGCCGAGAACCAGAAGGCCCCCAGAACCGCGCAGTGGGTGAGAGAGAGAGAGAGAAAGAAAGAAATAGAGAGAGATAGATAGATAGATAGAGAGAGAGAGAGAGAGAGAGAGAGAGAGAGAGAGAAATACGTTATTCCTGGTCAGACTGTAGGATAACCAGTGTGTTTTGTTCCAGAAGCGACGAAACCAAATGGTGGTCGCACTTTGCACGCTCCGCTCACTCGGTCAGGATACAGACGGTGTCGCTCGCGCGATAACAGCAGCGCGAGTGCGGCGCCAAGAAACTTCCTGTCACGGGGCTTATCAGTCTACTGCGCCGGAATACAAAGCGCGCTTTCAAATTGTTTCACTGTGCGGAAAGCCTATGTTTAAGTTTCGAGACAAAATACGTATACGCCTCCAGAACAATACATAATTTTTTTTTTCGTGTTACTTACGTCAACCTTGACCTGTAATATAATCGTTATGCACAGAGTAAACGTGTCGAAAATCTGCGGCCTTAGATTTTAACGCACTCCTGCTTCTCGGTTATGGCCGCCATCGAGGTGCGACACTCGCAACGCGGCTGGCACGCTCATTACGCTAGCGCTCTGAGACGCCTTCGGCACAACGCTATACGTCGCTGTCGTTTTAACGCGACAGCGTTAAGGAGCTCGTGTCGCAGAAAAGCCGGTGTCGTCGGCGTCGGCGGCGTTGGCCGTGAGCGATACATCCAAGCAGGCACTTCATGAATAAAAAACAACTTGCAAGATGGGCTGGGTGGGAATCGAACCAGGGTCTCCGGAGTGTGAGACGGAGACGCCACCACTGAGCCACGAGTTCGATGCTTCAAAGCGGTACAAAAGCGCCTCTAGTGAATGCGGTGTTGCCTTAGAAACGAGCTGTTTCTAAGGCTCAGGCGTGCGTCGCTTGCTCAGGCGCACATTTCGTTTCCGCGCCGAACGCTGCGTTGCTCGACGCTCACCGCGTCCGATGCGGGGCGCGTAGTCGCTACGCCGTAGCCCATTGTCTTACACCCCTTGGCGGGTCGACGGGAACGCTGTCGCGTTCCACTCTTGAAGGCGAAGCTTACGCGTTTTCCAATTTTTCAAAGCAATAACACTTTCGGGCAAAACTGGTAACCTGTTAGCGCCTCCTTTTGCTGCGTTTAATTCTATCGCAGAGTGTCTGTGCGAATATTCAGCAACGATTAGATTAGGCGCTCGTAAAGTGCAATCAGAGTACTTAAAGTCTGCAGCGATGTGCACTGATGTTCCAGATTAACGTGTTTCTGCATTGCGTGTACCTGCAGCGGGAAACACTGCGTGTAAACCTGCAGCGGGAAAAGCTATAAACTTCACGACACGTGTTCAGTCTGTATTTCTTGAAAGGGGTCCTGAGCACAAGGTTTCTAACAAAATGGTATGCTAAAAGCATCGGCTTGACTTCCATTCTGCAGTTGAAACATTCTACCTAACGATTATAATTAAAAAGCTATCATTGTGCAACTTTATTCATTATTAAAACTGATTTCGAACAGCATTCGATTTGCTCAATCGCATTAGTTATTAGAAAAATGACTTTGCATAAAAGTGTCGCCTCAGAATAACTTTTAGCTGCTGCCAATGACTCTGGGAGTCTGCGGATTTTGCACAGATGAATCTTGTATCTTAACATATACGACACTTCGTACGATGTATCGAAAATACAGATGTTGATACATGTCTCACCGAATATATCATGATACGCATACAAGATACCCAAGGAGGATCTTAACGTGGTATCTAATCTACCAATGCATATTCAAAACTGCCCAGCGCCTGTTCATTACAACCTTGGCATTCACACTTCCTATATTGCGGCACTTAAGAGTAGCGAAGACTTACGCCGTGACTTGCATACCAAAGGGCAATAAGAAAGAGTAATTACGAGATACGCAGTCACGAAACGCGGAATTAGAAAGTTAGCGTGACAACGCAGCAACCACACATAGGTCGCGTCCCATGGCCTTCTATACGTAGAATGACAAGCAGAAGCGGATAGCAACGATATACCCTCAATTGTGAGAGACAGAGAGGACTCGCCGAAGCGCATTTGTCCGCGCCTTCGCAATTAAACTCTGGAAGGGAAACCGAGTAGCGCCGGTTAGGAAATCTCGAGCGCTCGGTAAATTACGGGAACCGGGCTGCAAGAGCGCGAGCGGTCGCCGTGCGCGCAGCTGCTGCCAGGACATCCAAGGAATCGCCGCCACCTCCCCCCCCCCCCTCCACTCCCCCTTTTGTTTGTTTTTATATTTCGTGTGATCCCGTCCAGGTTCGTTTCCTCTCCTTCGGAGTTCGCCTCCCCACCTTCTCTTAGGTCGACGTAACGTTGGACGGCACTGCATTGCGGCGGCGGAGCGCGCTTCCAGGTTTCGGGCCACGTGACCGGCGCTACCGCAGGTTTCCGGACTACCAAGCACGCACGCGGTCGCTTCTGCCGGATACGCGGCCGTCGTGACGGAGAACCCTGACGCCGTTCTATTCTCTGGCGGCTCTCCGCCATTTCCTCGTCCCGCACAGCTGGAATAGCGCGCTGCAATGCCCAGAATAACTTGCCCGCACGCCAGACCGCGAGCGCGCGCAGGCGCCGCCAGAGCCGCAGTCTTGGGCTGTCGACCGCTGCGCGCTGCGTCGTTCGCAGACCGGCTGCGCGGAAGGCGAACGAGCGGCGAACAAAGAAGAGGCGGCCACAGATGCGGCACGGGGGTGCGTCGCCCCCTGGTAACACAGCGGTTCAGTATTGGCTCGCTACCAATTGAAAAGGCGGCGCCGAGAAAGGCGGCGTACTCGACGCCCTTCTGAGAATGATAACTGGTAGGACTGTAACTTCCGATTCATTCGCAAAACCAAATACAGCCAGGGCGTAAACTCGGGAAGAATTAGAAAGGGGGCGAGTCGTTGTCCACCTGTTCAGCCACTATTTACGAGCGGTCCGGCGGCCTTTCGCACGCAAAAATTGATCCTTTTTTGACCCTACCCAGTTATATGGGCCATAACTGGTATGGCTGCCATAACTTGCAACTTCTTTGCGAGGTCAGACATAGACAGGGCGTGAAGTAAGGCAACGCCGCACCCTCTGTCGCTAAAATTTACGGGGGGCCCGGCCTTACTCTCGGATGCAAAAGCTTGGTCGTTCTAAGAGAGCAAAATCAATATCACAAACGACGACGGTCTATGCAAGAACTGTGGCCAATCACTCAGCGTAGGGTATACTCAACCAGGTGCATTTCTGGTTAACGTCCCGGCGTCTTGCTTTCTCTCTCTCTCTCTCTCTCTCTGTGATGACAAATTAGTATCGATAAAGATAGTTAACGTGAAGAGCTACGCTCCAAAAGAAAGAAGAAACATACCTGCATAAATGTGCGACTGAAATGACTTGCGGTTGAAAGTTCCGGTCGCTCTTTCGCACAGGGCTACTGACGCACGCGCTCTTGCTCACCGATAGCCACTGCGAGTACTACACTTTCGCGAATGTGCGCTAAGCGAGGCTCAGACATTGTCAGCCTTGCAGTGGAAGAAGTATCTGTGTATTCTGCGGCGCTGCACTATGGCGCCTTCGAGATCACACTCGTCGAATGGCGGCTGTGGCCTCCGAGATTTCGTTGCACACGTTTGCGTCCTTGTTTGCTTCTGTTTCTTGCGTGATTAGAAATATGCGACGCACGGGGCTTCGGGGAAAACGCTGGGAATGCGGGATATGGAAATTCAACACGATGAGCAACACGAGACCAAGGAGACGAAAGCAGGAGCCAACGTTTCGACTTGTTGAAACGTTGGCTCCTGCTTTCATCTTGTTCTTGTTTTTCTCATCGACGTGGGGCCTCGATAATGTGACGCGAACCAACGCCAAAAAAAAAAAGCATAACTTGCCATCGCAAGTGAAAGTTTGCTTAATTACACCTGTCGGAGGCACATATGAGACTTGAGAGGCTTCAAACAAGAGTCTTCACGAACCATTGCTAACACTAAGTACAACTTTCTATCGCGAGTGAAAAAGACTACAAGGGAATACTGTAACTCGTTTTGTGGACCAAACCGGTGATATCTTTCTTTCCTGTTAGAAGGAGTAGGAGGAGGAGGAGGTTGGGACTTCCCATATTAAGGCGGACCTATAGCCTTGCAAATGCGTGCCGGCAATTTTAACTTGTGCGGGGCAAACATGAACCAACGTTGCATGCCGCTTGAGCACGTTGCTTATCACTGAGCCTTTTGAACTGCTTGACTGAATACGTTGACTTTAGCCGTGTGAGCGTGAATACGCTTCATTGGGGAGTGCGGGAATCGTCGAGAACGGAGTTAAACATGTCAAAAACGATCACTCTTGCAGTCACTCCTACCACAGTTCCGAGAGCGTTCTTGGCACAGAGATAGCAAGCATAAACACCAAAGTAATTCTCCATCATTTAGAAGCTGGAGAGCCCGGGGGCGCCACATTTACGGTTCACTTTGCCACATTTTCTTTTACCGATCTTCCATCGAAGCTCTGTCAGAGCGAACGCCGTTGATTGCGCACGTTAGTCGGTCCGGCAGAAAAAAATCTGCTCGGGGGATATTCGCTTCTTTTCCGTCTCAACTATAGGGTAGACTTTTATCGGAAGCAAGGGCGAGGCGTACTCTTTGTTTCTTGTCTTTGTTTGTTTGTTTGTTTGTGTGTTCGTTCGTAGCGCGAGCACAGGCAGCACTGGCATGCTCGTATAAAAGCGCGTTGCTCCGCTCGCACGGTGCCAGGGGCCCCCGTATAAGCGCGAGGGATAATACTTCGCAGCCATTAATTTTCGTGCAGCGCTGTTCAAATACGCGCTTCTGCTGTATCGCCCCGTCCTTAGTCGAGGCGCCCACTCTCTTCTTTTCTGTAGTAGCTGCGAAAGCTAGTAAGTGCGTCCACTTAAAGGGCCAGCTGTCCCAAAATCTTAGCCAAGAAAAGCAACAGGAAGGAAGCGACGAGTTAACGAAGTAACAAAACACTAGCGAAACAAGTTCACGGATGGAAGAAGAGAGAAAGAAAAGGGTTCTGAAAGTACACGAATTACGCCCGCTTGAACGAATGATATTGAACGCAGGGCTTCAGTTTCAGTCTCTCACATGCACCTCCTGTCTAGAAAAAAAAAAAAAAAGACGTGGTAATGCATTTCCCTTCAAATCTATTCGCTTCTTAGCTTCTCTACGAACGACGAAGAGGGGCAGGGGGGAAGAGAGGCTGCGTTACGGCACGGTTATTTTGAATAGCCTAATTCTAATAAGATCCTAAAGATTTGCCCGACTCTGAGCAGCTACAACACATCAGGTCGAATAGCCTAGTCCTGTACGGATACGATTAACTTTATTAAAAGGATATCGAGAAGCGCCGCGGGCCGTTACCACGTGGGGTCTTTATTTTTATTCTGCCAGTGAATATTCACTCTCTCATTCATATCGCCGACAGCCAAGAGCTGCCAGTATCACTCGACGTCTCTTAAAACTCTTCGTTGGTTCACAACTGTCGCGCGTACTGGACCGAGGCGCGGCCTTCAAAGGGGAGAGGGGCTCTTTACGTCAGTAAAGATAGCGAACAGCGACTTCCAAAAAAAAAAGAAAAAAAAAGGTTTCTGAGATACAAAGGACCGAGCGGGTTGGCACACAGTAGAACTTCACGGCAGAACTTACGAGCAGATAAAAAAGAAAAAAAAACGCACAGCAAACCTTGAGAGATGCGGGTATACACTGAAAGGACGCGCTCACAAAGGGTACTCGATCTCTTTGAAAGTTAGTTGAGTTGTCTGAAAGGGGAAGTTGGTTAGGTTATAGCTCGGCGAGGCTTGCACGCAGCACGTTAATCTTCCGTTAGTGAACGGAACAAATGATAATTTACATTCCTAACAGCTGCTCCGAAGGGGCCGAAGCAGCCATGACCTTTTTGCCGTCGTACGGTGCTTCGCTAGGTCGCACGCCAACTGTTCACATCTTACTTTTTTTTGTAGTAAACCGCGGTTTTATCCATTGAAGTAAACTGGGACGCCCATGCATTTCTTCGCACACTTTGAGAACGAGTATCTCGAAACTGGTGTCAGCCTGAAAACTCGTTCCAAGTGGAGACGCCTTTCAAATTCACCGGCTACAATTAGTATGCTGTAGTAGGTGCTGCAAATTAATTAAGTAAAAGATAATTAGCAAATTCTCGCTAATTGGACGCTTATGTGTTTAGATCTCCCGTGCAAATAATGTCCGCCTCTCTGAGTAATCCAGCTCAATGATCAGATTTGTGCTATCTGCCGCAGGCGACTTTTTAAAGTTGTGTACGGTTAAACATTTTAAAAAATAAATAGAAATAAAACACCCGTTATATGGAGACACAGGAAAGACAGCGCGCGGTCCTGTCGTTTTTGTTTCTCCTCAAGTCTTCGTTTTTCGCGCTGCAGGATTAACCAACGAGTACCGACTTGGCAATATTCCGTTGTTCTACGCTTTCAGGCACGCTGCACAAAATTAAGAAGACTAGAGGCGATATGGTAAAAGCTTGCATCACTAAAAGGCGATAAAAAATTAAAAACGCTCATGCATAGCGGTGCGCTGAAGTTACCGCTTCATTGTGCGGATGTGTCGAATAGCTGCACGCTTTATGCTAACAAAATGTGTTGCTAGGCTAGCTGGTTCATGCTTAACAACTGAATACTGGTATAACAAAATTTGTTGCTGGGCTAGTTGGTTCAGGCCTAATAACTGAATACTGGTATAACAAAATGTGTTGCTGGGCTAGTTGGTTCATGCTTAACAACTGAATAATGGTTTAACAAGATTTGTTGCTGGGCTAGTTGGTTCATGCTTAACAATTGAATAATGGTATAAAAAAATTTGTTGCTGCGCTAGTTGGTTCATGCTTAACAATTGAAGAATGGTATAACAAAATTTGTTGCTGGGCTAGTTGATTCATGTCTAACAACTGAATACTAGTATAGCAAAATTTGTTGCTGGGCTAGTTGGTTCATGCTTAACAACTGAATGCTGGTATAACAAAATTTGTTGCTGGGCTAGTTGGTTCATGTCTAGCAGCTGAATACTGGTATAACAAAATTTGTTGCTGGGCTAGTTGGTTCATGTCTAGCAGCTGAATACTGGTATAACAAAATTTGTTGCTGGGCTAGTTGGTTCATGTCTAGCAGCTGAATACTGGTATAACAAAATTTGTTGCTGGGCTAGTTGGTTCATGTCTAGCAGCTGAATACTGGTATAACAAAATTTGTTGCTGGGCTAGTTGGTTCATGCCTAACAACTGAAAGAAGAAGCATTCCCATGCCATACGTCACATGCGCCGTTGGGGTTGTGTACGACATCCTGCTTAAGTGCGGAAAGATATATATCGGGCAAACCAGCCGATGCGTCAACGATCGCGTGGGGGAACATGAACGGTCTGTAGCTAACAAAGCTTCTTTTCATTTGCTTATGCATTGTATAGCAACATTTCCTGTCCCTATAACAAGGTCCTGTCCCTGTGAGCCAATTATTTCCAGTATTCGAATCGTGGCAATGCTTTGGCCAGAGAAACCATGGAAGCATATCATACCAGAAAAAAAAGTACTTGTATTAGCGACACGTCAGTTGTTTTGTGTAGCAACGAAAAGCAGTTTCTAGAAATTATGCTGTAATCTAAACGCTTCTTGATATGATGCATTGGTGGTTTGATGGGCAGTGCGCTGGCGCGATCCCGGTCCGCTGTGTACTTAAGCAGGCGAAGTCTTCACAACAAAATTTAGTTGCGAGTCAGCGCTTGTCCTGCGCTTCTGTGTCAATCTTCTGTCACGTCTTGGAATCGCTCTTGCCAGTATTCAGTTGTTACGCTTTATGCTGCCCTACCGTTGGCAACGATAAGCAGAAATAATTACAGCACCCTCTGCCTATGACCTGACGAATAGCGCACAAGAAATGTATTTTTCTTCTTAACAGAATTGAACGTAAAGAAGGCAAATAAGAAAAGAAAAAAGAAAAGCGAGAAAAGAAGAAAGCGCCTGTTGCAGAAATCGGAATGCTGGTACTGTCTGAGGTAGATTACGCTAGGAGGCAGTCAATAACTGCGTGGGAAAAATGTACCTAAATGGCAAAATTAAGTTAACTAACGCTTTCGGTAACCATTTAAGGTGAGCACGTGTCGGTGAAGGTTTATTATTAATGCGATTAGCATTCTTATGATAGTTCGCGCACTTTCCGGTGGCTATCTATATACCTATCTATCGATTTCTTTAATCATTCTAACCCCAAATTGGATATCACTGAGCAATCTATGGTCTAATGGGTGGTTATTTATTTATTTATTTTTATTCATTCAGTAATTATTAATTAATTAATTTATTTATTTATTTATTATACCCTCAAGGTACAGTTATATATTGCAGAGGGAGGGGCCAAAGGTAGGTACGGGGGCAAAATGCATATACGTGATTATAGATACAAAATACAAAAAAAAAACTTTGAAGGAAAAGTCAAAATTAAACACGTCGAAGTCAATAACAAAAGAAAGAAAAGAGAAGGAGAGAGAAGAGAAACTAAAAAGAAGAAAAAAGACAATATGAAAAGGAAGAAAAAAAGAACTGGACCGGTCGTGTTAGATAAGTAGCTTATACATGGCAAACATGACATGAAAAATGATAAGAATGGTAAACAGAAACACGGCAAGCGGGTAAAAGAGATACATGATATAACTCAATCAATCAATTATGGGGTTTTACGTGCCAAAACCACTTTCTGATTATGAGGCACGCCGTAGTGGAGGACTCCGGAAAATTTTGACGACCTGGGGTTCTTTAACGTGCACCTAAATCTAAGTACACGGATGTTTTCGCATTTCGCCCCCATCGAAATGCGGCCGCCATGGCTGGGATTCGATCCCGCGACCTCGCGCTCAGTAGCCCAACACCATAGCCACTGAGCAACCACGGCGGGTTATCGTCGGATTAACTTGGGTCCCTGGGTATGTGATACAGCTGATGCGCCGCTCTCCAATAAGCCTCTTCTTTCACGTCTACCCGGGGGACGGACGGACGGACGGACGGACGGACGGACGGACGGACAGACAGACAGACAGACAGACAGACAGACAGACAGACAGACAGACAGACAGACAGACAGACAGACAGACAGACAGACAGACGTTTATTAATTGAAAATAAGAAATGTACATGTATTGAAAGGCAGCTCCAAGGATTTTTCAGATGAAGTGATTAGGTTAGGTTAACTGTTTCGCTCCTTAATAGACTTGGGCAAGAGCTCTAGGGTATGTGTCGCTCTTCAATGAATCTCTACGATGACAACATGAGCCATTGGGTGCGCTTCACTGGCTATGTGGCGCTCGTCAAAGAACCTCTTTGACGCCAATTTGGGTCCCTGGGTGTGTTACAATTACAAAAACGAAAAGTATCCAGTGCTGGGTGGAATCCAACCCACGTCATATATATTAAGACAATACTGTACGAATATATATATATATATATATATATATATATATATATATATATATATATATATATATATATATATATATATATATATATATACACGCGCGCGTTGCGCGCGGACTTTGCGGCGGCACTACTAGATGGCGCGGCGTGTCCAGCGGGACACTCAAGAGAGGAGCCCCGCAGCCTGTGTACCTCCCGCACGACGCGTTTTGGAGTCGGCAATATACGGTGTGGCGCAAAATTGCTTGTGGTGCCAACATTGTGGCGCCAAGATTCATTGCAAAATGGATTCCGCTCGAACTTCTAATTTGACATTAGTCGTTACACATTTCGATTTCTCGCACAAATAGGTGGCGTCCAAAGCCACCGCCAAGCGGCGGCTGCCTCAGAGTAACGCAAGCCGATGTCGAAGGCCGTGCTATTGTGTAACAGAGTCGCCGCGTCAGAAGAGATTAAGCAGCTAAGTTTTGCATATCAACTATCTGAATATTTGGCTCTTCGAGTTACCCTACTCCTACACCTGGCCCTTGTGCCATTAAACATCATACATTCATTCACACCCAACTCGAGGAGCATAAGTGTGACATTTGCCGCATGCCATCTTTCAAGATTTCTGTTGTGTAAGAATGTAGACTGTGCGATCTATTGCCTGGTTTCTTTCTTTCTCTCTCTGCTAAGCAAAAGTTCATTCATCATCATTCTCCCCTAGTCTCATACCTTCTTCCGTGTATCTCTGTAGTCGACAATGCGAGGAATGTGCGCCGTAGGCGTGGTGCCGTTATTTCAACACCAGAGAGAGAGAGAGAGAGAGAGAGAGAGAGAGGAAAGGGGAAAGGCAGGGAGATTAACCAGAGAAAAAGATCCGGTTGGCTACCCTACGCTGGGGAGAGAGGGGAGGGGCAGGTAACGTGGTAACAAAGCAGAGATAAGGAGAGGAAGGAGCATAGACACACAAACGCCAGATAATTGCGAGTAGACATCTGGGCGGATGCCAAAAGAGCTCGTCGCGGTTCACGCGAAGACTACGTCAAAGAGAATTGCAGCGAAGTTTCCATCCCAATGCAAGCACAAAAGGTAATTCAATTGCTTAATTCATTCTTTCAAATCAGAGACTTAATGTTAACTTGTCCACCTTTAATGTTCCTCGCACAAATCATTATTTAAAAAAATCTAAACTTGCACATAAATGTAACTTCGACTGGCGCACTCAAACATGTCTTCTTCAAATTGAAAAATGTTTTATTATTTTTATTTAATTTTTGCTTGCGTGACAATATCGGCGTTGAGAAAGCGAGCTTTGAATGCGTTACAGGTCGGATATCTTCTACCATCGCATATCCACCATTGTAAGCCGCAAAGCCGAGCTTTATTCTGATATTCTGATACCCGAACGTGAAAGTCAACCTAATTCAGCTCTGCTCGTCACCATACAAGACGAAGAAGAAGAAGAGAGAGAGAAAAAATATTGCGCCAAAGGAGATAGCTAACGCATTATTACGAGTTCTTGAACTCTCAACGTTTCGTGCGGTACGAGTTGGTAAAAACGTTCGCAAAGACCAAAGAAATTTACGACGCCAACTGTAGACGACGTCAAAGAATGCAGCGACAGGACGGACGCCAATTTCCAAATGATTCTACTCAGAGCGAGATATCTTTCATAACTGCAGCCAAGTGACGCGATCACAGTGAACACGCTACAACATAGTAACCAATACAGGAACGAATGCTCATTGACCAGCTCCTCATACTAATCTAAACAAGTGACACGCGCAGGGAGTCGCCCAGAAATAAAAAAAGAATAAACAGTTCCTTATCGAGAAGGATTGGAGGTAGCATGCCGACAAAAGCATTGCCCCACAGCCTTTATGACCCCCTTCTCTGGCTTATCTTTAGCTCTGCCTATAAACTTCGTTTTAGTGAATTCCGGACAAGTTTAACCAACAGCGGTTTTTGCTGCTGCTGCTGCTGCTGGCGTAAAGGACGTGGTTGCGGCAGCGAAATTAAAGGACTTGAAGCGATAAAAGAAAAAAAAGGATAGCAACCAGGCTTTTACTTATACGCTGGCTCTCCACTTCAATACCCCGCAGTGTGATATGCGTAGTTTAGCGTCGTTCTTTGCGTGGCGGCGAATGTACGTAGCGTACACTCTCGTAGCAATGCACCGTATAGCTTGCGAAGCGCGATATACAAGTTGCATAGCCTCGTGTGTACTTGCGCAGCATCCAACGGCTCCGCCGATACAACGCAAGACGTCCTAAACTAGATGACGACATAAGCAGCTAACAGAGATGTGAAAAAGAAAGTCTTTATATAGAACAGCTACGTTCGACGTAAGACAACCATGCAGCGGGGCATGTGGCGCTGCACTGAATGCGACCGAGTGAGCTCAACGTTTCTCCGGAGCCCTGCTCCGAAAGCGCAGCAGTGGGGCCAACGGAATGCCAATAACCAAGCCAGGCCGCACCATCACTCAGCTTGGAATTAACGAACGCGGCGAAATGCGCGCTGCTTGTTTACACAGCGCGCAGGGGGAAAAAGTATAAAGGAAAAAAAAAAGAACGCTGCACAGACGGGCAGACAAAGCGCCACGTACAGAACCCCGGGCCGCCGGTAATTTATAATACGCAGTACGAGGCAAGCGGGGCCGCACGGTAAAATGCACCTGTTCTCAAGGTGCGCGCTTATCCTGTGTGAGTATCCGCAGCCTGCTTACGCGCGTACCCCCATCCCCCCAACATTCATGCGCAGGCCTTTCGCCTCTCTCTCTCTCTCTCTCTCTCTCTCTACCCGCACTGTTGTTGTTCATCAGCTAACGCGTGTTTCCGAGAGAAAGAGAGAAGGAGAAAAAAAATAACAAGAGAACCGACCGAGTGAGTACGAGGCCATAAATTACGGTGTTTGCATCTCAGGTTTCGCGTGGTGAAAGCAGACACTCGCACAGAGGCACAAACACGAGCCACGAGGGAAGGCCCGGGGGGCACTTTCTGCAGAGCTCGCTGCCGGGCATAATGGATGTGACGTGCCTTCTGTGCCACGAAACCTGCGTCCGCGAGATACAGTGACATTTCTCTCCCCGGCCGAGACCTCGAAACACGCCTCGTGGCAGTGCTTAGCGTGGTGTGGATGGACTCCACACGCGTCCTGCAAGTCGCTATAGGAGCAAGAGTCTGCGTATGCACGGGTGAAGCAAAACAAGCGAATTCGTTTTATTTCTCCTTCTTGGTTTCTTCTTTTTTTCTCATTGCAGGGTACGCACCTTTTCCCATTTGCTGTGCACCCACCGCGTGGCTTGGTTTGGTTTGGCTTGGTTTCCCCGAACTGGTGACACTCACTCACGTGAGGGATTTGCCAAGAATCGGGCAGAATTAGAAAAAGAAAACGAGACATTTAGTTCTGACTAGAAAGCAACGGGAACATTAGGGGGCAAGAATGGAAGGAATAGAAAATAAAAATAATAATAATATTTGGGGTTTTACGTGCCAAAACCACTTTCTGATTATGAGGCACGCCGTAGTGGAGGACTCCGGAAATTTTGACCACCTGGGGTTCTTTAACGTGCACCTAAATCTAAGTACACGGGTGTTTTCGCATTTCGCCCCCATCGAAATGCGGCCGCCGTGGCCGGGATTCGATCCCGCGACCTCGTGCTCAGCAGCCCAACACCATAGCCACTGAGCAACCACGGCGGGTAAAAATAAAAATAGTATACGAAGAAGGAAGCCTTGCAACAAGTAGAAATTTCTCAAAGGCTCAGACAGCATCCATATGCCAGTGTTCCGATAGAAGACTGCGGGATAAAGAGTTTCAAGAATTATACATCCACTCCAAACTGTCTAAACGATAATCTTAAAATGTTTCCCCTTAAATCTGAGAAACTGTGACAGAATGAGAATAATCAATCGTGTCAAGGGCACCACAGAATGGGCACACTAATTGGCCCAAACGCACGTTCGTGTTCCTCTTTATCTCTCTTGATCTCTCTCTCTCTCGTGTTCATAAACTTTCTCCTGCGCTGACCAGCTCAGACCCGCAAGAGCGGCGACGGCTGATCCGGCGGGCACGCGGAGTAGCGCGAGCCAATGGGGCCCTGAACTAAAGGCTCCACCCTACGAGGAAGTCACCCTATCTCATTACAAATACATGTTTTCTCTTTCCAAATCCTCTTCTTCGTCGCATGCTTATTCGCACTTTCTGCGTTTTCCTCGTTTCTCATTTTTTTCTCCCACTATTTTCATGTGTGCAAATTTTTAAAATATCTTCCTGTCTCCTCGTACCCCTTCCCCAGCGCAGGGCAGCAAACTTGATATCTATCTTCCGGTTAACCTCCCTGCCCCCCCCCCCCCTCTCTCTCTCTCTCTCTCTCTCTTGTACGTTCAATTATCTTCTTCACGTCTCCATTGCTTCCTTTTCTTCTTACTCCTATCCACATCATTTTGATCATTCAGTGGCTTCTTCTTCCTCTTGTTATTATCGACCCCTATTGCTGCTTTCGCGTACTTCTCTCCTCGTATCCTTTCTCGCATAAAATCTTTCCCCTCTTATTGTGTTCTTTTTTTTACTCCTTGTTATTCACCTTCCCCCCACATCCGTCGATTGCACCTTCCTTGTATCTCCTACTATTCCAATCCAACCTTTTTTCCTTCCTCTTGTCCCTCAGTTTTGTTTTTATTACGCATGACGTCATCTTATCTTCTGTTATTGTTACCCTTTTTCTGTCTTCTATGTTGTCCTTCCTCCTCATTGCTCTCCTTATCTTCTCCATTGCACTTTTATTCTTCTTTTTACGCTCCTTATCGTACTCTGTCTACTGTTGCCGTAGTGCTGTTCTTCGTGTCCTTTAGTATCTAATCTTTCTCTTCTTACTGCCATCATTTTTTTTTCTGTTACGACGCCTTTTTGCTTTTACTTTTCTTCGTTTGTGCCTTCAGTGCATTTTCTTCATTTACTTCATCGCCGTTTCTGCTTTCTCCTTGTTGCACCATTCTTCCCGCTTTTCTTGTTCGTAACAGTGTCTTACCTTTCAATCGTCGTTACCTTCACCTGCATCTAAGTTCCTCCTTCTTCCAAATATTGCACCACGTTTTTGAATATGCTCTACTTCGCCCCTTCAGCCCTGCACTGCTTTCTCGTTATCCTGGTGGTTAAAATCGTCCTCGAGGTTACGCTGACCCCCTCATCATGCGGCCCATCTCGTTTCTCCTGGCTGCCATGAATGCCATTTATTATTTGCTCTCTCTCTCTCTCTCTCTGGCTGCCGGGGTAAATAGTCGCTGCATTTTTGTGTACAGCCTGAAAATGAAATGTATAGCCTGAAAATGAATGACAGACAACGTGACAGGTATCCATAGTCATAAATGCTGTTCATTCTTCCCTTCTTTTTCCTCGCCTTTTGTATAGCCCCCTTTTCAAGAACAGAATATCTAACTGGAGATATCGATCCTCCAGTTATGGCCTCCGGCTTTCCTTTACTTTTACAACTCGCTCTCTTATCCTTGCCTTCCTCGAATGTGTTTTCTTTACCTTGGCACCGATTTCCGTTACTCCATACAGGGCGTCCCAGCTAACTTTAGCCAGAGGTTAAAGATATGCAAGTGCCACGTAGCTGGACGGAACAAAGGTCATGTTATTTTCCGTCGCTTGGAGATACTCAATCTATTTTGTTCATTGCGCCTAATTATACAATCAGATTTAGTTAGTTAATGAGCTTATAAATATTATAATTAGATTAAAAGCGTCAATGAGAAAATTGTAGAGCGACATGAAAAACTCCCGATACAGCTTTCTGTCCCTCAATACGTGCTACATGAAAGTGTTTTTTCGACCGTGAAAGAAGCTCGCAGATGCACGCAAAATTAAATCGCCGCGCGTCTGGCCGCTTGAGGCAGATTAGATAGATAGATAGATAGATAGATAGATAGATAGATAGATAGATAGATAGATAGATAGATAGATAGATAGATAGATAGATAGATAGATAGATAGATAGATAGATAGATAGATAGATAGATAGATAGATAGATAGATAGATAGATAGATAGATAGATAGATAGATAGATAGATAGATAGATAGGCGTAACGCAAGGTATATATACAGACAGACTGACAGACAGAAAGATATAAATTGTGCATAAACAATGAGCGATGATTGCCACTGTAAGTGCACATCGGGACGCTTCGAGTGAAGGCGTTCGATTAATTAGAGGAACGGTGTGCTTGGCATCGCACATTTGCTGCAGCAAGGATATTTGGGTATAGTAATTGTTGTTTCACTGCGTAATCACGTCGACAACAGAGCCGTTAACCAGCACGTCTGTATTGATACTTTAGGTGGACAACACACGCCTCTGAAAGTGCCGTAATAGTTCGCCTTAGACAACGAACGCGTCCGCGGATTCGGCGTAACTAATTGTACGAAACTCTACGGCTTCGACCTCCAACCTCCGACCTCGAACCACCGACAACGCAAACGGGCGAAACTGCCAAAAAAAAAAAGCGATTCGCTTTAATAGATTCATGCGGGCGTCCCGACGCGTTCTTCGTAGGAGGCACCCGTTCGAGGAATTCGCTGGCTCCCAGAGCGACCCAGCAACTCGGCCGCTCGTTCCGGCGTGACGCTGGCGAAACGCGGAGGAACGCCTGACTCCTTGTTCGCACGCATGCCGCCTGCTGCAAGAGCGGCAACTGCGCCGTTGTTGTTGTCCCTCGTGCGCCTCTTGCGACAATAACACGCGGCAACATCTTTACTGCCAAGGAGGTGGCGATAAAAAAAGGACTGCACCTTCTTCGCACTATACAAGACGATACCACAATAACTGTGCGATGGAACGAACACGCGTGTTAGAGTGGATGCTGCCTTCGTCGCCAACGCTTTCTGCCGTCCCGCTGTCGGCTCATATCGCATGCCTTCGGAATAGTCACATTCCAGTGCCCCCCTTTTCTTTTCTTTATTTCCGTTTGCACATCCTACCCCAGCAAGGTCTGCGAAGGAAAAAAAAAAGCGCTATCAGACCTTTTGTATGTACGCCACTTCTTGCAACGTTTGAAGCCAGTCCCGTTCCGGTTCTTCGAGTTTATAAACTTGAACCGTCCGGCTCGCAGATTCGCGAAAATAACTCCTTGTGGGCATCACGTCTAGATCAGCAAGGTGTGCACTTTGCCGAACGATCCCGCGGGGCGGGAGGGGAGGGGCATTGTGTTTTTATTGAAATTAAAACCTAACACTTTGCCGGTTTGTCGTAGTAAAGGCTATTCCTTATCAGGCGGTAAATACTACCCCATTTATGACACCGAGTTCAAGTTCGATAGAAATAAAGGTGAAGGGAGTGCTTTTTTTTTTTTAATGCGAGGATAAATGCCTCAGGGCATACAAGGGTATGGGATGGGGGTGAACAAGGATGATTAAATGAATGAAAATAGATTTGCTGACCTAATGAAGTCCAAGAGGGATCGATAATGCGGTCCCTGCGTCCAAGCAGTGTAATGGCTTAGATTATGCGGCGAGAGTCCCGCTGCTGCGAGGTGCCGGAGCCTCGTCGGTTTCAGAGCAGGGCAAACCCACAGCAGGTGGTGGATGTCGGCTTCAACGTTTGGCGATCACTATCAATTGATTCACACTATCAATCAGGTGATAGAGTGCTTTAACTGTAACGAGTGGTAAAACTTCAGCCTTACCGGCATAATTTTTCACACAACTACCGAACCTTTGTCTTATTGATGTTTTCATGCGTTATACTAGGTTCGTAGTTTGTTTCCCCCGCGTACTGGCTAAATTAAACGAGCCACCTGCTTATATTTTATAAAGACATAACGTTATAGGTAATGTGTGGGCAAAGTTCAGTATGTCTGAATTTATTGCGGCCTTTGCAATAAATACCTATTCAAGTGCTGCGGAGCAGTATAAATATATTTTTTTTATGAGAGACATAAAATTTTGCCCGCTGCAGTCATAATAACAAATACCACCGGGATAAAACTTAGAGAAGATGAGTTAACCACTATGGCAAAACATTACGCGAAATTAAATGCATGCGCGTCAGATACAGTCTTAGCAAAATATGTCTTAATATAGTGTTTGGAGATGTCGTACAATCGTTATCAGCAATGTTTCTCACTGTCCTGAGCGAGCTCTGCCCAACACTAAGCTGATATTTGGTGGATATGGGAAGCATAATGAGCGTAGCGTGTATCGAAGCTTTAACGTTTCGTTGAAAATAATTACCGAACCCTCCTTCTTTTTGGTATTATTTCGGTGGTTACATTAACCTACACCAATGGCCTGGTACCACTACACACTCCAAGTATACATGTACCAAGTTAGAGCAAACTTAATCCACTTTCACTCCCCTTCCTTCCTCCCCCGTGCAGAGTAGCAGACTAGGAGGGCACTAGCTCAGGTCGACTTCTCTGTCTTTCCTGTCAATAAATTCAATCTATCTCAGCCACTGAAAATTTCTTGTAGTTTCAAATAAATGTATTCATTTGTCAATAACATGCGTATTTGGTCTCTAGATCCAGCGTAGGGTTTTCCATTGATCTTTCTTTCACTGTCATTGTCACATGAAGTACTGACGTCACACGTGGGGCCAAACACAGCTGCAATGAACGTGAGGTGTTTTAGCGCTTTTGATTTCTCTAACGAGTATACAGTTGAATTCCAATTGCCCCAGCACATTCCGACCACGTACAGCATTAAAACAGTATAAGAATTTGAACAAAGTTATTATTGGCCCTCTGTGCAAGACGCACAAAACGCCTGCCTTCTCTATCGCATAAAAGGCAGCCCTAGTAGCACAGAAATTAAACTAAATGAGTATCAGAACTGAGTTAAGGTTATTTGAAGTAATTAGACTATAAGCCTCGTAACCGTTGGCTGACCACGGGAAGATTTGAGCCTATGTCTAAAGATTCGCCTCTGACATACCCTTCATAGGGCACACAGGGCCTTCTGAACCATTTCTTGAACCGTTTCGGAACGGTTCTTCAAGTAAGTTCCGGTTCGGGCTCAGTTCCAAGATAGCGGAAGATTAACGTTTCGGCTCAGTTCTGGATCTTCTGAAAATAACGGTTCATCTCCTGTTTTCGGTTCAGTTCCGACTCAGTTCGACACCTTGATTTATGCTTTATGTATTACAAGAGAACCTTGTAAACGGTAGATACTGCAAACACAAGGAGACACAATTTCTCCAATGCTATTCACTGCAAGCTTAGAAGAAGTACTCAAGTTATTACACTGGAAAAACTTAGAAGTGAGGATAAACGGCGAACATCTCAACAACCTTTTGCAGATGACATTGTCCTGTTCAGCAACACTGGGGATGAGTTGCAACAAATGATTGAGGACCTTAACCGAGAAGAGAAAGAGAGATGTGAATGAGAGGAAGGCAGGGAGGTTAACTAGAGTTAAAGCCTCCGGTTTGCTACCTTGCACTAGGGGAAAATAGAAGGGAAGTAAAAACGGAAAGAAGAGCGGGGACTAAATGAAAGGAGTGAAAAAAAAAAAGGACGGGATCATTACAGTCTTTCTAATAGGCCACTGCTACGTAAAAAAGTCAACAAAGCATTGACCGACTTTCGGCGCGCGACAACAGCTGTTGTCAGCCTCTAGAGTCTGCGCAAGGGTACGCTAATCTAGCTTAAATCGCGACCGCGACAGCTGAACTTGTAGGTTACGTCAAAATACAGCTAAAAACTTCACATGTATCATCAACGACAGCTGCTGAACCTGTCGCCCTTCGTGCGGCTCGTCATTTGATTCAGGAGCAACCACGCCTTTCATGGTCAATATTCTGTGATTCTAAGGAATCCCTCCAGAGTTTACTCTCAGCGCTGCGTCATGGATGTCAAGGGCAGCTCGTCGCAGAGATAGGACAAGTCCGCCATCGAGTAGTTGACGAAGGACACGATATAATATATCAATGGTTGCTTAATCAATGTGGTATACATGGCAATGATCAAGCGGACGCAGACGTCCGATATGCTTATGACGGCGTCAATTGCGTTGGCATTCCTCGTTCGGGAGCCGATGCAGCGAAAAAAACTTTCTGCGCTAGCGCGTAATCTAATATTGGTTCTATGGGATACATATCCGACTTCACGAGTTCACGCCATCATACCCTCGACTTAAATTCATTGCTCCGTATTCCGTCCGACCATCCACAACGTGTATGCAGCCTTGTACCGACTATGGTTTGGAGTAGCATTTTGAAATGCGTACTCCTTTCTTTTTGGAATGGCCAATGTGAACTTTGTGAATGGACTTTGTGAATTCTGCTGGTGCAGCGAAATGATCACGCACATTCTTTGTGAGTACCCAAGCTTCAGCCTGCAAAGAGCAGCCCTCTCAGCCACGCTAGGCCTGCGGGACAAGCGCCCACTCATTTAAAACGGCACTCTTCGAAATTGGCTTACACGAACATCAGTGCCAGCCGCTATGAAAGTACTGCTACGTTATTTAAACGACATCGCACTGTTTGACAAGTTGCGACCGTACACTGTGTAATGCAGAATGTATTAGTGGGACGTTCAGATTGTGTAACACTATGTAACGCCTTCGCAGACTGTGTGACAGCGCCCACAGAATCAGTTCGGTATCGTGTGTGTGCGTTTTTTTTCTTTTCGTATCCTTTTTCCCTCATCTACCGATCTCTATCGATCCACTGCTCCGGTGCAGGGTAGCCAGCCGAATAATTTCTGGCTAACCTCCCTGTCTTTCCTTTGCATTTGCCTTTCTTTCTTTCTTTCTTTCTTTCTTTCTTTCTTTCTTTCTTTCTTTCTTTCTTTCTTTCTTTCTTTCTTTCTTTCTTTCTTTCTATCTATCTATCTATCTATCTATCTATCTATCTATCTATCTATCTATCTATCTATCTATCTATCTATCTATCTATCTATCTATCTATCTATCTATCTATCTATCTATCTATCTATCTATCTATCTATCTATCTATCTATCTATCTATCTATCTATCTATCTATCTATCTATCTATCTATCTATCTATACGCTTATCTAGGTCAATTATTCACAGGGGATTATGATCACGAGAAGGAAACTTACAAAAGAACAAAAACGGGTTGGAGCGTGTACCAAATCCTGACTGTATCTGCTTCGAATTCTACCTGTTCACGCCGAGCTTACTACAGCAGTTCTGTGGAAGCTGTACATAGTGCTCTAATATGGCGTCCGTGACGTCTTGTGCAAGCCACCGACAAATACCAAATAAGACCTAAAGAGTAAAACTTCTAATGTGAGGTGAGGAGTGACACTTTTCAGCACAAGTGCTCGGTATACATTTCCGACGTCACCAGCCCGAAGACTGTACCAATGCTGATGATTTCCCAATCGTTGGGGAATAGTTAGGTATCCGCGACATTAAGCGGGTAATGGCTCGTGTGCTTTAAGACCATCCGGTCAGTCAGAACATTCGCAGGAAAGGCTGCTCGTATTCGTGGAAACCTTTGCAAGCGTTGCCCGTACGAATAGTCGCACGACGGTGCGGACGTCGTTTTTTTTTTTTTTCCACGCCAACGTGTCTAGCGCCTTACCGTGCGGCGATGAGTAGTACGTACACACGTACCTTGTCGGACAGCAACTGCAGGTTCTGCCGAAATCCCTCCTCGGTGCAGCGCAGATCGGCCGCCTTGCGGGAGCGCAGGCGCTCGAGGCGCTTCACCTTGCGCTCGAGGATGTCCTTGACGTGCTTCTCGTCGCGCGAGTATTCGGACAGCGAGCGGTACGCCTTGCGCCAGATGTCCAGCTCGCGCTGAAGCTCCAGCAACTCGGGCGCCTCGTGCGGCCGCAGGCTCTTGGTGTCGCGCAGCCGCAGCAGCAGGTACGCGCCCGCCAGGCACAGCAGCGCCCCGGGCACCATGTGCGCCGTGAACGAGGTGAAGTTGATGCCCTGCGCGCAAGGCGAGCACGGTCGGTGAAATAGAAAACAGGGACAACAATGCGGCGAGACCGATAACATTAGGTAGCTTTAGTTTAGGGGACGCAAGCGGCTCGCGTACGCAAGAACTAGGGGCGGCGGTACTGCGTGTGCGCAGACCCGGACGTAGGGGTCTGCGCATGCGCAGTAGCGTCGCCCCTAGTTCTTGCGTACGCGAGCCGCTTGCGTCCCTTAAATTAAACCTCTCTATTTATATAGACACTCCTGGCGAATTTTCGCCGTCGCCGCGATGTTCCGTGTGAAGTCCAAATGCGATATGATCCTATCGCGCCCCCCGTGCTGTGAGTGCGAGGGAAAGCGTGCGATGGTGGGCCTGATGCGTGCAGTCTTCCCGCGCGTCCTGTGTTGGAGGTCAAGTGATTAAGCAGGCTCTATTGCTTTCATGCTTTAGGGATATTTGGGGATATCTCGTGATCTATGTGTTTTGGGAATTGTTAAGTCGACCTTACTACACGATCGCCTGTCACTATGTCAATGCACGTTACTCTGCGTGTACGTCTCTCTTTATTTTTTTCTGATCTTTCTCGCCCCCTTTCAAGTATAGAATAGGATACCGAGCACAATTTTGGTTAACTTCTTTGGCATCTATTTCTGTGTCTCTCTCTTGGTATATGACACTCTTTAGCAGACAAGTGTCTTGAGCCGTCAGAAGTGATATACACAACGACGACTACGAAGCGATCCTGACGAGGTCCATTACTTGGATTTACAGAGGCCTCAAACTCGCGACAAGTTCTGATGCCGAATACAAAGTACACTCCTTGCGGGTCACATCGTATATTTTCGGGGACGTGTTAGGAAGGAATACGGAGTGGCGGGAGTGAGGAGACAGTATAGTAAGCGTTCAGAGCAGCGACGTCGTGGTGACGGACATGCAGTACCACCAGGGACCTGCGTGTTTTGACGTACCTTAGTGCATACAAGTGGCTGAAATGAATATGTCGAGATGAATCTATGACGTGACGTGTAATAATAAAAGTTTGAGACGATTAAATGCAAGGAAAGGTCAAAGTCGTGGAGACCATCGCGAAAGTTCACGAGACGAGAGAGCGTCGTTAGATGAGTGAGAAGAGGACATAGCTGTAATCTGCAAAAAGGTTGTGACCATCGACCTCGATGGCAAAAAAAAAAAAACGAGGTTGGCCTTAACTGTCGCCAGCTCGCCAGACAATGGTCAGTTTTAGTACAGCGGACTCTCTATATCGCCGTGAATGCTCGAAGAAATAGTGGGTCGCCGGCGCGCTCGGGCAGAACACACTTGTGTATTTTAGGTTGCGCGTTTGAGCTCGGCCCAAACACGAAAGTCGTGAAGAAGCACGCAGGCACACACAAAAGCGATAATGTTGGGGAAGTCAGCCGGCACCCTTACTGGCCTCTTCGCAACGAATTCGCCGGCGGTTCCGGACGGCGCGTTACTATCGCAACAAACGGAGAGCGATAACTTTTTTCGCAGTTGCGATCTAAAGTTTTAGCATTTAATAATTTATCATCATTTTGAGCGCCTTCAGAAACACCTAAAATCAGCAATATTCGGATTGGTTTAGTCCGAACAGCGTGCAGACACAAACAAAAGCACTATATACCGCGTTGCCTCTTGTTACTGACTGAACGTGTTTTACGTCGTCAAGCGTGTTATGCTGTGTTGTTCAGCAACGTTACAGACGACTTGAAACAAATAATTGAGGACTTGGTGTGGAAGTGCGATGGTACCGAGGCTCCACTCGCGCCAAGAGCCAACCGAAGGGCATCGGGAGGGCCGGATGACCGGTCCCGACTCTGAGAGCCAGCTCACGCTGGTGGACAGGGCGTGGCGAACGGCCCGGACCCACGGCGTCCCGGGCTGACGACACCACCCGCCTACAGGGCAAAAACTATCAGCTCATTTGTTCAGTAAACTTTATTACTACTGCTATAATTTGTCAGGAAGCAGGAAAAAAGACATAGGTTCGAAAAGTAATGTGCGGAAGACAGAGGTGCGATGCACACTGTGAATTACACCTTGGAACTGGAATTATTGACGCTGTGAGCTACAGTGCACGTCGTTTCCTGTCCTTGTCGCGGCGTGCGCTGTGATTCGCAGCGACGTGGAACACCAACTAGGCCGGTCTCAAACCTTGCAGTTTTACTTGGGACGCCGTCGAATTCCCGTCGCTTCCGAGCCAATCCTATAATTGATGCAGCCCTCGGTTGACCCAATGAGCAAAGGCAGCATGGCGCAGTTCTATATTAACGCCCAATTCCACATAGTGCAAAATACACGCCGGCGCTCAACCGAGCGCGCCATTCGGCGCATCGATAATTATCTGCGCGCGCCAACACAAGGTGTCACACTTTGCGATCTAGCATGCAGTGAGCGCGGCGCGTGCTGAACGACAATGACTTCATATCTATTCATAAAGTAATGATGTATGACGCCGCAGCATGCGTTATATATATATATATATATATATATATATATATATATATATATATATATATATATATATATATATATATATATATATATAGAGAGAGAGAGAGAGAGAGAGAGAGAGAGAGAGAGTGGAAGCGAACATACGCGAAGCTGTTGCCTGCAACAATTAAGTCGCAGGGTTTAACGTCGGCACAACTGCTGATGAGCCCGACTTCGACACGCAGACGCTGTACTGTCAAGAACCTCGTTAAATAACGCTTACCGCCGTCGAAATAGTTGGGCACCACAGAGGCTGCGCCAAAACCTGATGTGCTCAGCGTCTTAAATGCACATCTCCTGTACATTCCCCTGAGACTTCTTGTGCATTTTTTTATTGCCGATTAGCCATTTATTACTTTTCAAAATTAGTTCGGAAGCTATTACGCAATATATTCATACCGAATATGAAGTACAACGTAACGACGCATGTGGAATCCTACGAAAGTGATGTGAAACCATCCCGTTCTTGGCGTCTGGTTTCGTGAAAATCGACACCAGTTCGACCTAGACCACAGTGTCGTTCCAGACGACAAAAAGTACCCGTGAAGGGAGTCTCGAATACTTTGAGATGATTTGAAGATCCAGGATGTATCACCAACACGCGAACCAACCGTACAATGTTGCATCTTTATCTTGCTTTAGTAAAGAAAAGCGGTTCTTACGACAATGAATACGAGGATATCGTTACTTTGTCCACGTACGTACACAGATAACGTTTTCAGCACGAATATACACGAAATATCTCGAGCGGCCAGTCGCGCGACAATTTTGCGTGTATTCGCGGATTTCTGTCACGCTCGGAAAAACACTTTTATGTAGCTCGTATTTAGCAACACAAAACTGTTTCGGGAGTTTTTCATGTTGCTCCACAATTTTCTCATGGATACTTTTCATCAAATTACAATAATTGAGAGGCTGATTACTTAATAAAGACTAATTATCTAATTATGCGCTATGCAAAAGATATTTTAGTATCCCCAAGCGACGGCAGACAACATTACCATGGTTCGGCACAGCTACGTGGCATTTGCATACTTTTAAAGTTTGGCTCAAGTCACGTGAAACACCCGGTATGCACAAAGTACGAAACGCGCGACTCCAGCCACTCCACGTATAACATCGATAGGGGAGAGCAAGGCGTTCCGAATGGGTAAGAATTCGTTAATGGATTCTCGATACTACACAGGAAGTATCGCGTTGTCGTTCTCTCTGCATGTCGGCAACGCCGCAAGTGTTCGAACGGACATCAGCATCGCCGCACGTACACGCGAAGCCACAGCACCCCCGAGCATCGTCACAAAAGCTCGCTCTGCCGCAGAGAACTGAGAATGTACTGCTCGTGAAAAGACCACCGCCTCGTTACAACCTTATACCTATACTGCTGGGCTAGCCACGAAGCTTCGCCAGCGCGCTTCGGGAAGCCTTCAGAAAGCGTTGTAGTTCTCAGCAGTCCCTTTGGCGCTTTCGATGCCCGCCCCGGAGGCTGAGTTCAAGCACGCGTGCTGCGAGGCGAAAACACGAGGAAGGAACGACAAAACCAGGCGAGCGCGGACCTAGTCGTTCGCGCTCGTGTTCCCTCTTTCCTCGGTCTTTCCCTGGAAACACGTAGCCATGTGGACTGTGTGGATAGTGGTTTGTATTTTATTTATTGACACGATATAGCTAGGCAGACGTTGGCCCACCAAACGCGGCGCCGGCCACTCCCTGGCTCTAGAATGTCCAGTACGTATAAAATTACATTTGCAACGCAAAACGTTTAACACTGCGCAACAAAGTTACAACAATGTTACGCTGTCCCATACAAGTCGCTATAGTAAGGCGAGATTATATTATATATTTATATATACCGTAATAACGGTGAATAATGCCGCGGTCAGAAATGTTTTAATGCTATTACAGCGCGTTTTTGGATTTCTCTGGTTGGCTACGGCCCTGATAACTCCTAGAAGGTGAGAGGTCTACGGTCTAGTGTCATTAATAATTATATAAATTTGCGTTTTGATGTGTCATAGTGCGGGAATTCTAGCAGAAGGTGATGTGTCTTCGTCAATTAGGCCATAATCGCCCTGAGAGATTTCGGCACGGCCAATTCCGTGTGAAAAGTGTTTTGTGTAGGCGAACAATAAGGTCTTCTATGTTTCCTTCTAAAGCTGATGGAATGGTGAATTCATTAAGCGAATCAATATAAAGTGGATCGGAACTTCTGTAATCTCGAACTGAAGTTAGGGGAAACACCTCTTTAATATTCACTCCAATATAACTTCAACATTTTTTTTCTACTCTGGGAGAAAATAAACGTGGCCCGTATAGCACAGAACGCAGATAATGTCATGATGTAGTGACCCAGGAAGCAAAGTAACACTTATATGACAACAACAGCGTCTAGTGCTATCTATCTTATGCTATCTATCGAGTGCTATCTTATGCGTCCGTCATTGTACTTTGCAGCAGCTGGCAGTGCATTCGATCCCGCGCCGGACTTTTGTTATTCCAAATTACCACGGAGACCTATGAATGTACCGTGCTTCAGTTTCTGAAGCCTCGCTGTGCCAGGAGTTCACGGGAGGATACAGGAGCCACAGGAGCCATGAAGCTAGAGCAGGGTTACATATAGTTTCACTCGAGGAGAGGCTTCTCATCTTGTGACCGATTGCACGTCTACATTTGCAACGCACACACGCAGGCTCACTCACTCACTCACTCACTCACTCACTCACTCACTCACTCACTCACTCACTCACTCACTCACTCACTCACTCACTCACTCACTCACTCGCTCGCTCGCTCACTCACTCACTCACTCACTCACTCACTCACTCACTCACTCACTCACTCACTCACTCACTCACTCACTCACTCACTCACTCACTCACTAGTGCAGGCTGAATCCTGCACTAGCACCCATAAATATTATAAACAATAGGAAACAGCCTATTCCCCGAGCTTGTACCGCAAGAAAACAATGGCTCCAAAGAGACATGGTAAACGCGAGCTGGAGGTGGAAAACAAGAGAGTATGATAACATTATTCACTCGAACCGTCCTGTTCCGCTGACTGACGTGCGCTGACAATCTCCTAACAGTGCCACCCCTCCCCCCCCCCCCACCCCCAGCCTCTCCCTTAGTCGTCCCGCCCCTTCCTATTCCGCAACGCAATCTACACTCCGTCCTGTCACAACTTTCCGGCATACCCGGCTCGAGTCTGCAATGCCGCGTGGACCCTCCCCCCCTCTTTTTTTTCCCACAAGCGTCTTTCTGTTGGACCACACCGGAGAAACCACCTAGGCGGCGTGGAAAACCTGGGCTGCACGCAGACGATAACGTCTCCGCGTCTCCTGTCATGCATACAAACTAGATGACGAAACATCCGTTCATTACCGGGAGCCCATGACAGAAAGAAAGAAAGAGAGAGGGAAACGCTATACAATGCTATAAAAAAAGAGAACGCCGAGGAAGGTTTATCTCCGGATAGATCCACGCTGCTAGCTTCGTCCTACTTCCTCCTTTGCAAGACTGGGCCACGTCGTCCGGCCGCAAAGTACCATGGCGACCGCCGTGCCAGCGGGTGCGTGTAAACTGCACGCTGACGAGCCTCATGTGATTCTTGTAACGGCTGTCGAAACGCGGTGCTAATCGTAGCAGCGTGTAAGCGGTAAGGACCGTGCTGCGTTCATGCTTGTTACGTGTGTGCATTAAAGTTTTGCACCGCTCGACCAACTTGCACGATGAGACATTCTAATAATAATAAACAATAACAACGCAGGAACATACACAAGGAAACAAACTTGTCTCCACTCTCTTCTGTCTTTAGCGTTGCGGATATGCACGTCAGGTTAAATTTGACAAATGGCGCATACTGACACTTCGCTAGATTGCCAAAGTTGCCGCACGGCCACATAAAGCTATGTTAGTATGTTGTCGGTAAGTGGTTTGGTATATAGCCGTGTTAGGAGGGTCACCTTAACTTTATTTCTTTATTCTTTACTTATCTTGTCAGTATCCTTAGGCGCCAGTTCATCTTTCTCCTTCAATGCGTCTTTTTGCCAGAATTGGGTGTATCATGTTTGCTGCCGCTTTCCTCCTAAACTGTCTACACTTACAGTTTTCAAGCATATTTTCGAATGTTGCAGTCATGCCGATCCATGGATCCGCTCCTGCTGACCGGCACCCTGACGGACCTGCCTGCGACCTCTCTGTTGCCGACATGACCTGCCATCCTGGCTTTTTGTTTCTTTTATCTTTTTCTCTTCTTTCCTTTATTTTTCTCTCTCGCTCTCCTTTCTCCTATCTCTCTTTTGCTCTCTATGTCACAATAAACCACTGGACGGAATATTGAAACGAAACATGCCGTGCCTATGCAGACCTTTCATCATGAACTGATACGTAATCACTGCTCTTGCTGTACATTATCTTCATGTCGGCTATAACCCGTTCTTTATTTTGTATTTGGCTTTTTTTATCAAATTGCGCTTTGGGTTTTATACCACTATTCATTTTCTTTCTATTGGCTGCTTGAACCTGCTATAGCTTGGTGGTGCAGGTTTCCCCTCACTTTTATTTAGGTTTTTCTTTTTTTTTAATTGAGAGACTCAAGAATAAGCCGTGTTAGGGTAGTTGACAGAAGGCGGGGGTGGGGGGTGGGGGGGGGGGGGTCGGTGTCTGTAAAGTAATTTCGCCGCAGAAATGTGGAAGATCGCCGTCATCGAGCTTCCCAGGAAGCAAAACCAGAGGGGGGCGGGGTCAGTTAGTTGGCCACGAGGCGCTTTTCGGCCGCAGAGAACTGGCGTCACAACCCCGGTGCATCTTAAAATGCTGCACGGGCGGTATCAAGACGTGGGCAAAGGAATGGCGTTGGGAGCTGTTTGGCCAGAAGCGCGAATGGCTTGATAGGCGTGTGTCCGTGGCGGCCAAGAAGCCATTTCAGAGACGATGGCATCTTGTAATCCGACGCGTGGGCTGTTGAGCGACGGGATGGCACCGGAGCGTCATTGGAACGACAGTTTTATGGACCCACCTGAGAAGGACCGCGCACAGGATGGCATTGTGCATCGATGGGTGCGCTCGAACAACATCGAGTTCGAAGTAAGTTGGAGGTGCGACTTTCGCTTGCGCCTAATTGCGCTGTTTAAAATTGCGTCTACGTAATGTCAAAGCGATGAAGGGCATGTACGATCAAATTTTAGGAAGCTCCCTTCATGGGGTGCAAAGGCCCCGGGTCCACCTTCGCTCCTCAGTTATTATCCATCAACGCTCACTTCTTGTTGCCTTCAACCGGATTATCGACACATTTTCGAACGTTTAGTTGACGGCCGTCTTCCGTTTATGGCTAAACGCTAAGGGCCTGTTTACGCTCGAGCCGCCCATCGCCGCAAGCCGCACCGCACGCTTGCGGTTGCGCGAAAAATTGCACGTATCCAGCACTTGTGCACAAATTACCGCTTACACTGTGCACACAGTGTATACCTTGCACACTGTAAACCGAAATTTGTGCACATGTGTTTGATACGTGCAATCTTTCGCACGACCGCACGTGTGCGGTGCGGCTTGCGACGATGGGCGGTTTGAGCGTAAATCGGCCCTAAACAATGGGTGGGACACGGCGATACGTGCGAGCCGGCTTTCGTGTGCGTACGAGCCCGCCGGTATACAATTGCCAATTGTCGGTATGTACAGCCGGCGAGAAACAGAAAGGCGGTCGCACACAATATTTCACGAGTGATTTATGTGACGCGTATGCTACAGTATAGTTGCGAGGCAAGAACTTGCGCGTGAAGTTCGTAAAACATGCGTCAACGATGCTGCATCGTATTATTGTGTGTTAGTTTCCGTTGTCGCAGGACGGATGCGGCCGCCTTGCGAAGAAGGCGACGCGCTCTCGTGGGTAATTTATAGGTGCAAAAACTCGCGCGAAACACATCCATACGCAGAAACAAATGAGCGATCGCGGATTCGGCGTCACATGTGACGCTGACGTGAGTTTGAGTCACTAGCTGCTCTAAAAACAAACCGCGAAATAGCTCTCGGTGCAAATTCATCTGATCTTCTCCAGCTCTCCTTTCTTTCTTTCTTCCTTTCTTTCTTTCTTTCTTTCTTTCTTTCTTTCTTTCTTTCTTTCTTTCTTTCTTTCTTTCTTTCTTTCTTTCTTTCTTTCTTTCTTTCTTTCTTTCTTTCTTTATTTTGTGCGTGTACGTGTGTTGGCGTCCAAAAAACCGCTCCGATCGATGCGAGGTGCGACCAACTTTGCGATCGAAGTCTGTGGCGAGTGCTATTTCGGTCGCCTGCGATCAAAATTTAAACCGGCGGAAGGTGGTCGGCCATATACGCACGATAGCTCGCGACGGTTTATAATAATAATAATAATAATAATAATAATAATAATAATAATAATAATAATAATAATAATAATAATAATAATAATAATAATAATAATAATAATAATAATAATAATAATAATAATAATTATTATTATTATTATTATTATTATTATTCTGCTGTTGTTGCTGTAAATGAAGTTGCGGCTGCAATTTGTCACTCGGCTGTTACGACGCTCCATCTCCAATGCGAGCAACCGTCGCCGAATACACGTAACACGTAATTTCGCTTTTCCCGTGCATCGAACGGCCCTTATCTTACGTTCTCGCCTCTCAGCTTCGTACACTAACGGAATGGAAATCGGTAAAACGAGCCTTGTGATGCAAATCTTCGGTCGCGATGTGGTTCATTAGCACGCAACAGCGGTGGCCGTGGCGACGCTGCGTCGCGCAGGGCGCAGCGCCTGCCGCATCGCCCGCTCCTGCTTGATCTGCATGCATCTCGTGAACGAGGCGATCAATTGTCCCACAGGATGGTCTCGTAGCACCTCTCACCAAGGGATACCAAATTATTGAGCTCGTCTTCTAAGTGCTATAGACGAAAATAAAAGAAAGAACACGGAGTACGCGCCAGGAACAAGTTAACTAGGTACTTTGCATTCGATATATCTACACAGCCAACTGTATAGGAAGTTGGACTCCGTACAATTCGATTCCACGCCTCAGGAGCGTGGTACCTCAGGTGGCGCCATGCTTCTTTCAAATCGCAGCGCACGAGGCCTATAAAAGTGCGCAAGTGTTGTTTCTTTAAAACAACAGTGTCCAACTTGCACAACACTGAAATCAGAGTGCGCGGCAGAGCTGCTTGCTGCATGAAACACCCATCTGTCCCGACCTCCAGATAGGTGTTCATTGAGCCGAAGACGTTCGTTAAAATGACATTTCTATAAAGCTGTTAGTGGCACGCGCGTGCACTTGTGGGTGTGTTCGTGCATGCGTTGCCTGCGTGTCTGCCTGCATCCATGCTTGCGAGTTTACGCGTGATCACCATTTGGTGCGCACGGCGCGAGTGCATGACATGCGTGCGTCACTTTTAATAGCGGCGGCTCTGCGCGAGATTCCGCAGACAACCCTTGGCTGTGCGCCCACGGAGGTTCTTGTCTGGTGTCGCGGGGCACCTGGACGTTTTTTAATAGCACCGCTTGCGTGTACATAACGTGGCGCGCCCTTAATTGCGGTTTTGCGGTTCCCCTCCCATGGTATACGCCCAACCGTTTCTTCCAGCGTCCTCATGGCTTCGCTTCTTTCGTTTTTTTTTCCGGGACAATCGACGACATAATGAACACTTAGAGCACTCAAGACGCGGTTCGCTTTCCATTAGTATTGCACGAAATTGTCGCCTGAGGTAGTTGACAATTAGCTTCTCCGCGTTACCGCTGCAGCAAAGAATTTTGGAGTATATATTGGTCTATAGCGAGCTGAAGCACAACTATATTCACCATGACTAAAACCTGCTTAGCCCGCGAGATCAGGAGACGGGCCGTTGAGATCCTGCGATAGTAGTGAGGTTGACGAGAGGTACCCCTCTCCCCCTAAAGTTCCCCTGAAATTTGTCGAAAAAGAATGAAAGAAAGAAAGCAAGAAAGCAAGCAAGCAAGCAAGCAAGCAAGCAAGCAAGCAAGCAAGCAAGCAAGAAAGAAAGAAAGAAGGAAAGAAAGAAAGAAAGAAGGAAAGAAAGAAAACCATGGCATTCGCCTCAAGGTTGCTCTAGACTCAAGTGCAACGGGAAAGCGGCGAGTACTGCTGGCAGCATGCAGCGACGACAGCGCCGGTGCGCGTATGCTGAGACCGAATTGATTCGGTCGACGCATTAGTCAGCAGCATTACCAAATTGTAATTAACAAGGTTGTAATTTTGACATACTTTTTTACTACCTTTTACGACTGTCCTTTTATGGAAATTGCGCCTTCCGTTGCGTTATCGAAGCAAGGTATTTTGTTGGTACATGACATTTCAAGTGTTGCGTATGAACGATTGCGTGGAGTGCATCTAAACTTCACTCTGCATTTGTAAAACGCTACTTGCAAGTTTGGAGCCATGTATAACAATTTCTAAGTCAGCGCTCATGTGGCTAAAAAAAAAATAAAATAATAACTTCTTCGCCATTCACTACGCGAATTGATGACTCCGTGTGGATCAGACCTCTCCCCAGTGTCTCCGCCGCTGCGAGACGGCTGCGTTAAGAAGGATCCGCGTGAATGCAGCACTGACACCAGCTGCAACGTGTCTATGGTTTCCGCACCAACGGGCAGCGACTTGTTGCATCTGCCCTCGCCCAGCGCCATCTGTTGTGGAGACGTGCCGGACTGAACTAACCAAGGCGCCACTACGTGTCGAAAGTGGGGCCCCGCCAAAGCCGCCCACGGGACTAAACCTCCGTGGATCCGTGGCCCACACCACATATCTCTTCTGGGCTTCATTGAAAAGTACAAACTATATATAGTTTGTACTTTTGTGCTAAGATGTGTGTGTGTGTCTATATATATATATATATATATATATATATATATATATATATATATATATATATATATATATATATATATATATATATGTCCTGGGTATGCTTGATTGTGGCGCGAAATACATTTCGTGAAAAGGGGCAGAAAAAAAGAACACAGTGAAGACAAGGCGCTTCACTGTCTTCTTTCTGTTCCTTCTTATGAGATGAAAATGGACAGAAAGAAGAAGGCAATCACGTATACCTAGGAAATCCAAGCACCAACTTGCCCGAGAAGAAGTCCTTTTGATACATGGACAGTCAGTCGACTTCCGACGACAGCCAGACAGCTAAATAAGCTCTTCAAAAGGGCGTCGAGTTGGCGGCATGGTGCAAAAGAAAAAGAAGCACGTCAGCTAATACAGGCCTTCCTACTCAGCTGGATAGCTTAGGTGTGTCCATATCTGCATCTCAGGAAAGCTGACCTGGGCAAGATCAACAGCCTCATGTGCACAGTCTACAAACGGGCCCTTCAACTACCAAAATGGATGGACCAACAGAGATCGGCTGCTATCTCTTGGCATTCAAAATAAGGCATGAGAAATTATTGAAGCACCGAAATGGTCAAAGATGATCAGACTATTTCGAACAGCCACGGGACAGGAAATACTCTGCGCCCTAAGGTGCCATCTCGTTTTAGACATCCCGCGTCGCTGCCGAATTCCTAATAACATCCGTGCCAGAATTACCACTACCGCTCTCCCCCAAAACGTGGAAAAAGACAACACGGATCGGCATAAAGTCAGGGCGGACGCGCTCTGGCGAGGTATTAAAAACAAAATGGCCACCTACGTGGATGCCGCTTGCGCGGGCGATGGCATGGCCGTTGCACAATCGCTGTCGTTGATGGCTGCGGTGGGACCATTAGCTCCGCCACGGTCAACGCGTCCACCATTGTGGAGGCGGAAGAGGCCGCAATTGCCATGGGCGCGCGTCCCTTCCTGATGTTACATTCCTTGCGTCAGACTCTAAATCGGCCATAAGGAGCCACTCTATTGGGGCTATCGGTGCCATTGGAAGCAGCCTTCCCAAATCCCAGGGCACTGTCCATCTAATGTGGGTGCCAGTTCGTGCAGGCATCCCGGGTAACGAAGCAGCTCACCTAGCCGCCCAAGCGGCAGATAACCGGCAGGTGGGATTACTCGACCCAGATTGCCGGCTTGAACCCATCTTCACCGATCACGAATTCACGCAATTCTACGAGGATTCGCGCTGAGCGTATCCGTTCCCGAGCACGATTCTCTCCTTGGAGCAGGCCACGCCTCTACCGCGGGTACAGACGGGATCCGTGCTAAGTCCCAAAATGGATTAAGTACGGATCCAGTAACTTAGCAGAAAGATCACGTTTTATAGCGTGGATCGTTCAATGTAACAACAATCCATACTGCTACTAAGATGGTTAGCCAAGAAATATAGCAAATTGCCTCCGCCTACCCCTCGCAACGAGTGGTGCTCAAAATATGGCGTCTACGGCGTTGCGTGCTCGATTCCAGTGTTAGATACGCAGCAAAGCACGGCCTTGGAGATTAGGTTTCGTTGCTAAATGAGGGACGCGATGGTGCGAACACAAAGACGGGTGCGTATGAAGGCAACTAAGCCACAAACCATGCCAAGTGTTATATAAAGAAAATCACGTCATAAAAAAAAGAAAGAAAGAAAGAAACAAAGAAAGAGAGAGAGACGTTGCTGCGATATTTGAGCAAGAACAATCACATCAGTCAGTGCAAAATCTTGCCTAAAAAAATAAAAAAAATATATGTTGTTATGAGTGAAAAACAAGTGGCTGTGTACACAAGCGTTTCACCACGGGAACCGAAAGCCCCACCGCAGCCCTTTACACTATGCCGTGTGGCAGCGCAGGCGCGAAGCTGTGAGGCGTAACTAGCAGGCACTCCACGCTATGCCAGTGGCAAGCGGTACACGCTCCTGCTCTGCGCTCGCGCGTGGGACCAGAGGAAGCGCGGTGCGGAACAGCGCTTATCGAAAGGTGCAGTGCTTCCGACTAGCCCTGCCGGATGAGCCATACGAGAAGCGTCGCCGCTTCCCGCCGGTAGGCATTGCGCGTGCGCTGTGTACCGTGAACGCGCGCTTATAATCCGCATCTTCAGCTCCTTACATTGCACCTGCATGCGTGCCGCTGCCATCAAACGCACATGCAAGGAACGTTTAATCGCAAAATGCCGCACGAATGTCGCAGCTGAATAAAGGCGAAGGTGTCATTTTCGGCCGGAAACTGCAGGAGGAAGGAAAGAAGGAAAAATAATCTGTATGTAATTATGTGGTGTGCATATCGCACCGCGCAACAACGGCTTCCCTTAGGGCAAAATAAAGAACTCAGTGCCCTTCCACTCTGTGAAGAAGGATGACCAGCGAAGCTATGTATATGGGCCCCTTAATAGTGAACTGCACCTCCGCCGCGGGTTGGCCCGACATTGTACTATCTTCGGTATTTTTCTCTACACGTGGACACGATTTTGCCTACTGCAAAGGCTGGAAGAACATCATACCACTTTTCTTCTTTCTTTTATGGGGTTTTACGTGCCAAAACCACTTTATGATTATGAGGCACGCCGTAGTGGAGGACTCCGGAGATTTCGAACACCTGGGGTTCTTTAACACGCACCTTAATCTAAGTACGAACATCATACCACCATGTTTAGAACACCGCTCATATGAAAGAGTAATATTTGAAATTTGGTGGGTTCTCCCCGACGCACTCACTACATAAACAGATAGGAACCGAGAGCGTATGGGGCTGTTGCGTCGCATGCAGAGTTAAGCAGAAATTAGCACTTACTGCACGTAACTTTGTCCGCAATTGTCTTTTTTGTATAGTAAGCGAATTGTTTTACGTGGGTTCGTATCTCACCTGCGGCCAGTAGTTTCTTCAACAACCTTCACTTCCATTTTTTATAATTTCTTTAATTCAATTGAGAAGTACAAGTAATTTCTCCTATGCGGTCCTTGGTGTCATTGTTTGATGGATTCTTATGATATTACTAATAAAACCCGGGCCCCTCGGTTTCCTTTCTTATCGTTCGTTACATAGCCAGGGTCTCGAATCCGGCAATTTTGACGCCTTCACCTAGCACGTGCGGGTTTATTGACCAGTTACTTTCACCCAGAAAGTTCACATAGACGCGACGCCTGCGGCAGAAAGGATGTTCCACATCCGCCGCGAAGGTTTGTGAGTGTTGGCGCTGGCTATCACTCCCAGGGTTAGTTCTGGTGAATAAACCTAAATACATCGGGAAGAGGATGGGAAAAGGGCGCGGCGGTAGCTCACTTGGAAAGAGCATCGCACGCATAATGTGAACGCGTGGGTTCGTATCCCACCTGCGGCCAGTCTTTTTTTCATCAACTTTTATTTCCATTTATTTATCATTTCTGTAATTCAATTAAGAACTGCAAGTAATTTCCCCAATGTTGTCCTTGGTGCCATTGTTTGCTGGCTTCTTATCATATGATTATATGTACTGGTAGTTTGGAGACATGCGCAACCAAACTTGCAGTGAAACTGTAATGTTGTTCCGCTTAATTTTTCTTAAGGAAACGCTCTTTTATGCATTGAAGCAAAGAAGTAACTGGAACGCCCTTGTATTGCGTTCCACACTTTGGGAGATAATGTCTCGCAACTGGTATCATCCTGGAATTTCAAGTGGATACGTCTTGCAATCTCACTGCCTACAACTCGTAAATTACAGTATGCACTGTAAGGTATATTTATAATTAATTATGAAGCCAATTAGTTATCTTTACAGATGATTTGTATGTGTTTCGATTTCTCGTGCTAGTAATGTTCCCTTCGCCTCCACAAATAATCCACCTCAATGACAAGAATTATGCTATCCGCCCCAAACGAGTTTTAAATATTCCATAAAAATTTTAATATGATCACCCTGTATAAGTGCGAGGATTAGCGCTGGTACACCAGCGCTGATTTAAGGTTTAGGCACATGGTGTAACATTATGGAGCTGCCTCGTAAATTTGAACGGATACTAAAGATAAAATTAAGTTGAGATGTATTAGTGAATTACTCTTCTGCAATACAAAAGAAGAAAAAGAATGCCACTGATACCCTGAGAGCAGCATCGGTAAAGCACAAAACATACACGAAAAACGGAGGGCAACGGCCCCTTGAAGTTCACGGAACAGTTCGCTGTAACGTCATAGATTTCGACGGCTATGCTAGTGAATTATTTATCGGTAAAGATGGGCTACACTGTATTCGAAGAGAACCATGGACCTAACTTCGCAAGACGCAAGAATACTTGTTGAGCTCCGACGGCCAAAAGGCGAAAAAATAATTACAAATCCGCCACATCACTGACTTTTGAAAGTCAAAGTGACCAATATTACGAACATCCCTATTACTCGGAAATTAGCGAAAATGTAGTTTTGAAAGAATACATTATTAGTCCAAAAATACCTGCTGTTTCTCTGCAGGATTCATTTAATGCAGCTTTCAGAGGCCGCACAGAGCCGCGCAGATGCATAAAACGAAGTCATCCCGCACACTGCTGCACTCATCGCCCTTCTCCGAACGCGTCAGTGAAATAATGTCCTTTGGGCGCTTTACAAAATTCCGAACATGAAAGCAAGCACGTTATTTTTCATGATCAGCGCCTACGTGTTTTCCGTGCCTTAGGACCCAAAGCCACGGCTCGACGGACGGCCGAGGAAGAGACGGGTTCCACTTTCCCATTGGCCTCACTCGGGGAATACGTAGACAGCCTTGGGGGAGCGTCACACCAGGATGCCGCCGGGGGGTCGCGGTCATAGTACATCGGCACAGAACGCACGCCAGCATTTACGACCGCGCTATAACAACGCAACAAACAGTGTTTAATGGCTGTGCCCGCCGTGCGCACACTTGTAAACACGCAGCGGTTAGCCGACGATGCGGCGAGCCATGCATACTACGCGTGGTTCAAGCAGGGACCACCAGGCGGCGACTCAAGAAAGTGTTCGAGATAGGCTGAAATAATCTCATGGGCGGCGGTAATGGAAAGGAAACCTGCCATGAGTAACTACTTAAGAGGAAAACAAACGAAATCAGGAAAGAAACAATTTATGATAACTCAAAGGGAAGCTCATTACTTTTCGAAGCGAGATCGGGATGCCTTAGAACACGCACCTATAAAGCGAGATATAAGAAGGAAGAAGCATGCGCTTGCTGCGGTAAAGCTAGGGAAACTGTGGAGCATGTTTTATTAGAATGTGAAGACGTCTACCCAGCGGTCGATTTAGGCACCACTGGCCTCCTTGAAGCCCTTGGGTTCAGCGGGAGCAGTGGAAAAGTAAACATGTCTGCAATAGGCATTAGTAAGAGGCGATTGGAGGATTGGTGAACGAAAAGTAGGGAAACGACAAAAAACAGAGACGTACAAAAGTACAGTTAGCTATAGGGGATCAGAAAATTTGGGTGTGGGAGTTCATAGCGTTTATTTTTTTATTGTTTAACTTAGGTAGGACATTAAGCAGTATAATAGCAAGAGCTTGGTGGCGCAACCCACCACCCCGTTCCAAAGGGGACGCTCATAACAACCATCCATCCATCGATAGGAAAACGACACAAAACGGAGACGTACAAAAGCAAAGTTCGCAGTAGGGCGTCAGAAAATTTGGTTGTGGGAGTTCATAGTGTTTTTTCTTTCTTGTCTTTCTTAACCTAGGTAGGACATTAGGCAGTACAATAGCAAGAGCTTGGTGGCGCAACCCACCGCCCCGTTCCAAAGGGGACGCTCATAAAATCAATCAATCAATCAATCAATCAATCAATCAATCAATCAATCAATCAATCAATCAATCAATCAATCAATCAATCAATCAATCAATCAATTAATCAATTCACCCATCCATCCATCCACATCCATCGTGGCCTCAATGGAGTTAATTGGTGCAAAGCGAGATAGGAGGCGGAGTGACTACGAAATGCGATAGGCCGGAAGAAGCTGATGGGAAACGCGTGAAACGAGCATCGGGGAAACCCTCTACAAACGTCCTCGTAGTGCCAGATGCGGAATTCGCACTTCGTTCTTCTTTAGAGTAAAGACGCACGCTATAGTCACACAGGTACTATGTGCAAAAGAAAGAGTCTCTCTAACAAATCCTGGATAGATTTGCCTGGCGCGGCACGGTTGTACCATATGCCACCCCAGATGGGACTGACGAGAAATGAAATGACACGGTCGTTCACAGGCAGCACACACACAAAACGCAATGCAATCCTCCACATGCGAACTGATTAAAGGGACACTAAAGCGAAACAATAAATCAGTTTAGACTAATGAGGCATTATTTGAGAAGCCTGCAGGCAGTCATTTCAAAAAAAAAAAATAGTTTGATTATTAGATTAGAAAATGAAGGTCCAAGTATAAGTATTTGAATTTCGCGCCGAAACCCCAGCGCCGGTACGTCAGCGTGACGTTAGGGATTCCAAAGTATGTTTTCGCCTTTGGGCCGCGTTGGCTGAATAAAGGTTCCCGAAACTTGCCATGTTTAAAATTTGGTTCCTTTAGAACACAATGTAGTCAATCTGTACCGCTATATACAATTAGTAGGCCCTAGAAGATGCCATCAAAATCCAAGACGTCACAGCCCCCAGGTGCGGGAACTCAAGTAGGCGTCGGAACCCGTATTTCGTTCTTGCGCTTTTTCTGGCTTACCAAACATCCTAGCGTTGCAAGAGTGGTGTTTTTGGTGTTGTAGAACGCTAATTTACTGATGCAGAAGAAATATTTTTTCACTTTAGTGTCCCTTTAAGGTATCCCTTCGAGGCCAGTGTCTCTCAGAAAGGTTAGAAGCAACCTCATTGCACGGGGCGCGTAGGAGGCGGTAGTCCATGGACCAAGTACGGGTCAAAGTTCAAGGCACGACAGTCTTTAACGAATATACATCGCGAAGGTTGTCAGCGTGTAACATGCCAACGGGTTGACTCAGTGGCAAATCCTAGTCTGAAGCTTGACGAATGTGTACCTGCCAACGCCGTCACGTTATCCTCACATTCTAAATAAAGCCAATCTTTTTTTTTTTTTGCACCATGAATATTATGTGTCGGCACGCGAAAACGCCGCGTCGCGTATTCCCTCTCGCGTGATCTGAAGGTGTTGTATGCATATATACTCATATACGTTTCTGCGTAGCTTGTTTCCGTGAACGCCCTTACTACGAAATACTTGTTTCTTTAAATACGCTCCTATTCGGTTTCGCAAACATTGAAAAGGCAATTCTTTAGCACGAGCGTGTGAGCGTGACATGTGCACGACGAGAAAGACGGACGACGGTAAACAGGCTGCGACAGTAGCGCCCTCTTGCGTAATTGAAGGGAGATGTAGCCCGCTAGAGCGTGCATGGGCTCATGGAGCTCAACCTAGACAGCACAGCTTTCGAATGCCTCTGCCGCATGGCTCCGATGGATATCCTAGTCTTCAAGTACGCAGCAAGCACAGCTTTTTAAGACTCATCGGGGTATCGCGGGGCTGTTACTCATGTTTACACCCGTTGCTGCACCCTTCAAGAGTCTCTTTATACACGTTGATAAGAAGCCTATAAAACGAGTAATCAAAGAAAGAAAGAAAGAAAGAAAGAAAGAAAGAAAGAAGGAAAGAAAGAAAGACGATCCTTCCGGGATTTTCTCGTCCCCTAGCAACAACCGTCGTCCGGTCAATGTGGCCACATTTCGATGTTCGGAGAGTGCGAGAACGCCAGTGAACGTTGCGTTGGGTCCAGGTTTAGAACCCCAGATGGCCAAAATTTATCCAGAGTCCCCCACTAAGGCGTGCTTCATAACCAGATACTCGTTATGGCGCGTAAAACTCCAAAGTTGAGTTTTTTTTTTAAGTAGTCGTCATCTATCTTGCAATAATTTACTTTCTTCGTCACCCTGAACTCTCAACTTTCCCGTTATGAATGCTATGTCACGCCGATACGCGCACCTGCCGTTCGTGAACTAAGAGTACTGGGCGCGCAGCTTTATAGAGAGGAAAGGCACGCATCGCAGATGACCATTATTGTTTAGGGACAAAGTGGCCTTGAGTGTGGGCATTGGATAGGGTGAATGGCTGCCAAATGAAGCTCGCTTGGTGGACTCCGCCTCGGTGATTGTGTAACTTATGGATGAATTATTTATACTTTGACTGAATGTGCGTAATAATACTGAAAAACGCTACATACAATAGCAAAAGCAGGACATACGATAAAAAATATCACCCATTCCACTCTGTGAAGATGGAATGGCAGCGGAAGTTGATGACAGTCAAAGCTCTTAAACGAAAAGTAATGCGCTTTCGCTGCCATTGCATCTTCAGAGAGTGGAAACGTTGTCCTTTGTTCGTTTAGCATCGCGGGACCGTTCCTAGTCGTTGGTCGTTTCGCGCCGACGCCGTTTACATTCTCGTTGCTGTTCCCTCCGTCGTTCCTCATACGCATGTTGTTCTTCGCGTGTACAAACTATACGTGTCCGCCCCATTGATAACGCAGCTGTTTTTAGCGTTGATACCTCTCCTGCTTATATACTGCGATAACCTTGACGTCACGTTATTTTTCACAGCGAGCGTTCTAATCTGTTCCGTATTTTGATATCTGCGCCGCCGCACTGCACCCGTACGGGATCGCACACAAAGCAAACAATGAAACCCGTTGGGCATGGGTTTGTTAGAAATCGTTAAGTCTGCTTCTGTTGCCGGACGCTGAAAAAAAACTACAGAAGGTTAGTCATGCACATCTTTCGCTGTAAAAAAAAACGAAAAAAAAACGCGAGAACAGGAGATACAATGTGCGTACGAAAGCGTTTCTTCAACTCGCGTCTCGGTCGACCGAAGATACTCCCTCCAGAATGTTGACCACGTAAGGATGCTAACAATCTGGCGACAAATGTATTTACACTATAAAAAGCGTTAATATGTTTACTGATGAATTTGGTGTTTTGTGGCGCAAGGGCCAAGTATGGCCAAAGCAAGTGTTAATCGCTAGAGTTAGTGGTAATGGCTAGTATGGCTAGTGTTAATGAGTTGGGAAAGTAGAGATGAATTACAAGAGGCAGATGGTGACGTAGCGGTAAAGCGGCCTTAAGACAGTCGCTATAGAGTGCGTAAAATGTATATGTAATAGTATTATGGTAATGACTAATGAAATATACTATGAACAATGCGTTTACTGTCTACAGGCACCATGCGGGGCAATGCTGAAGTGGCTAATTCACTGGAATCGTCTCGTGTCTGACTGACGCATTTGTATTCTTGTAACAGCTGGAACACAAGCAGCTGTTAACGTTGATTCATTCGGGGGCTTGAATGTCTCAAAGCGGCGCTGTGGCTATGGCAAATGCCATAGGGGAGAGCTCCGGGTTAGTTTTGGCCACCTGGTGTTCTTTAATATGCAGCTAAGTATAAGTACACGAGCACTTGTGCATTTCAGCACCACGTTTATAGTGTCCTTGTGTATGGTGTCCCTCCCACACGTACTCAGTGTTTACTCTCTCCCTTTCTTCCGCTTTCTATTCCCCTTTCCCCCACCCCCAGTCTGGGGTAGCAAACCGGATGCTGTTCTGGTTGACCTCCCTGCCTTTCCTAGCCTTGTTTTCTCTCTCTCTCTCTCTCTCAGCACCATAAGAATCCGATGCCAAAATCGGTATCGTGAAGCATTCGCAAACCCCGGACTGTCTTACGTACTAAAGGTTTGCGGCCTGTTTTCATGTTAAGGAAACTAAGCATTCGCTTGCGAACACCGAGACGTAACGACCTCATCGTGCAAGCCATCACAGTGCACTCCTGGCCACACACGGCAGTTTTCCTGTTTGTCGGCGTGTTGCAGCAAACCCTTTCGTTTATTAAAATTTTCTGACGCAGTAAGCAGGTAATGTGCATGTAATATTCAATCTTTCCTACTTATTTGTCTGGTCAAGTTGAGCAAGCACAACACACGCACACACACGCACACGCGCGCTATTATAGTGCTACAAGTTAGGACGTCAATGCCACGAATGTATTGAATCCTTGAACCCGAAAACGACCGTAAGAACTTCCTCAATTTTTTTGACTAGAAAAAGAAGGTCTGGGTTGTTCGAGACAGGCTTCTCAAATTTTTCAGCGACTGATGCAAGACACACGGTCTGCTTTGAACTTGTATTCTGGTGTGGTATATGTGTGTTGTACGTACGCAAGCTCCTGAACTGCTTTTTGTATGCTGTTACGACCATATATTTCCCAATGTGTTTCTTTTTTATTCAGCGTCAGAGCAGAGAACCGCGTACTGTCTTAGACATACTTATCTTAAAAAAGTCTTGCAGATGTCAATTTGAATGTGTCGACGCTATTGCGATTTGCATTGAACCAATGCAACGACACACCGTATTGGCACCCCCAAAACGCGTCATGTATGAGGAGTGTGCTGCAGCCGGACCCCTCTCGAGTTTCCCATGAACACGTTGCGCCATCTAGGGGCGCAGCCGGGAAGTCCACGCGTGACGCGTGTGTGAATATATATTCAGACAAGATTGACTGAATATATAGCGCAGAGATTCCATTCTATCCAAAAGCGAATAAAATTTTAGTGATTTGTTTTCATTGAAGAGCGGCACATATCGACTGACCCAAGTTGCCGCTAAGTAGGTTCACTGAAGAGCGGCACATTGCCGCAGTGGCACACACGCAGTCACCTAAGTCCGCGTCAGAGAGGTTCATTGTAGAGCGGCACATGCATACCAGTGACCCAAGTTATCGTCGAAGTTCGCTGAAGAGCAGCATGTACCCAGTGTCCCGTACCCAGTTTCGAGCCGGGTTCTCTCAGCAAAGCAGCCCAATGCCCTACTCATTAGATCATCGACTACGCAATGACCGCTGGCGGGAACACGGTAAGAGACTCACACAGGCAAACAGGCGGGTAGAATGATAGAGCCCGGAAAGTGCGTGAATTATCCTAAGAATGCTAATCGCAACAAAGGATCTGGGGAACATGGTAGGATTGACAGATGATATCGCCTGATAATTTCCACACAACCATCAAGGAGCAGGGTCACCGAAAACGAGAACTGGTAAACTAGCGTCGACGGCACTGGTAGAAAGCTTTGCGCGCTTCAACGCAGCACACTTTCTGCTTGCGAGCGAGTTACTGTCTACATCACACCTTTCTGCAGACGATGCGCGAAGTTGCAGTGTAACATAGAGTCGCGTGTCCGCTGGCGAAGCAGGATGCTTCTGGATACCTTCTTTGATATTGCTAACAAACGTCACGCTAATGCTTAGCGGACTTGGAAGGCTCAACTAACGTTGACGGCGGAAGCGCGTCTTTGCTAAGTCGCCGTTACCAGGCGCTTTACCATTCGCAGCAGCGTCAGTTAATGCTACCGTTCATGAAAGCATTTGTAACCGAAAGTGCCTTTGAAACAGACAGGGCCAAAAAACAAAGGCATTTTTAGGTGATGAAATTAAATATAGGCATATCTAGGCCAAATAGACGCAAGAGACTTAGAGACAGACATTTATAGGCACTATGAGATAAGTGATGAACGTTTTCCTAGCCCATAATTCGTGATCATAACCAAAAAGGTACGGCACTAATGAGCGGAAATAAACAGGCCGTTTGCCTAATCTAATCTGTATTGGTGACCACTTGAGAGAGCGTCCGGCTGCTGCAAACAACTACGCACCGCCGTGTCGTTCACCTAGAGAATTTATTAATTAGGCTATTTTATGTAAATAAAGCAGTCGCAACACCAATTTGCTATTATAAGTCGAAACGAACCAGGCTCCATTACGCGCAGCGGCCAGTCTGACGTTAATGCGACGAACACACGGTCAATTTGGCATGGCACCAGCTCGAACATCGCGCCCAGCGGCAGCCAGAAGGCCAGGCGTGCTGCCCCGGCAACCAAACAGCGACAATTTGCCAGCTATTTCCGCTCAAGGAAGTTTTCAGGAAAACCAACAGCGCATGCGGCAAACTTTCCTCGTGCAACCAAAGCATGCGTCGACGTTTCGTGGAGGCGCGATGACGCGTACGCAGAATCGTCTCGGCCTACATGCTTAGCCGTTTAGCCGGCGTTGTCAAATCCACGGTCATCCGCACTTGACACTTAGATGGTACAAGACAAGCACACTTCCTTAACCAACCCCCTCCCCCCCCTCTCTTCCACCCCGCGTGCACATCACTGTAAAAAAAATCGTTATTTGACGGACATATCGTTGTGATAACGTCCGTAATAAAACAAGCAGGGGCTCCGTTGTGGAATATGCAGACGTAATGTACATGAAAGCACAGAATTTCTACCCGTCATGCATTTCACGGATGTTTCCTCAGTTATTATTTGAACGGAAGAAGATGAGCTTTCCTAACACGGACGTTCCCACCGCGTAATTGCTGACAGAACCTACGCCCATTTCACGACGGCACGCGTGGAATGCAGGCAACATCAACGAATACGGCGAGCGAAGTTATTTTCGTTCGCTTCTTTACTGTCCTCAGTTGACAGTTGGGTGCAGCTCCACGGCCAACGTAAGTGTAGGCGGATGTATTTCATACGCGCAAGCCAATTAATCTAAATTGCGTACAAAAACGCACACCTGCTCTATGGGGCAGTCAATTAATACCACTCGGAACTTGGCTGCATTCACTTTTATGTTTGTTTCTTGGTACGTCTTGAAGTGTCAGGTGTCTTTCTTATTTCGTATGTTCTACGCAGAGTGAGTTAGCTACACATATACAATCTGCTAAAACCGCTTTTGTCGCGCTAGTGAACTTTGAAAACAGTGCGCGCATTTGTGCGTAGTACCTTTCTAACCGACATATTTGTCGGTTAGGAAGGTCATTTTTGTAGATTACACAATAAGCTAGTATTGCTCAATGTGGATGCTACGTGGTGTAAGACTTTCCGCAACACGGATTGTTTGCGTTCCCAGCTCTTCCGTTTTCTGATAGTGGAAACGAGGGCCGCAGCATTTTACCAGTGGGTCTCTCGAAAATCCAGGGAATTTTTTCTTTTTTTTTAAAGTGCAAAGCAGACTAAACGAATATTAGAGATAAAATAGTGGATCAGAAAGCGGGAACCTTTCGGCGAATTGGGAAGATATAAACGGGCCTGCGGTACGAGTTAAACGTTGAATTTAGAACAACGCAGCATGGGACAGAGCAGGATGCAGCCAGTGTTGACTCTTCTGTGCCAGTCCAGTTTCGCGCTCCTTTAATCTCTAGAAGATGATAAACTAACAAGCACAAATTCTGAAGTCGAACGTCGGTCTCAGTAAGTATTGGGATCTCTCTCTCTCTCTTCACATCATTGGTGCGACAATGGCGTTGAGACATTAAGTTGCAAATGTACCATCGGCCTAAATTCGAACGCCAACAAAAGTCTGAACAAACTGAACCACGGTTTTATGATCCCGCGTTATCAAGCGCTTATGACACGTGCGAAACTTGTTCTCCGGAGAGAAGGTAAAGGAGCGCGAAACGTTTAGCGATAGGACAGATAGATCGAGCAAACAAGGTAGATGGAACCAACGAACAATGGGGCACACAGTGACCAAGATCTCAAGTTATTCGTAGTCAATTACAAAAATGAATGAATGAATGAATGGCAAGAAGAACTAGGATGAAGCGAATGCGCGACTGCGATTCTAGTGGTACAAGTTAAAGACAATGTTATAAGAATAGCGTAATTGTAATTGTTTTCCCTTGGAAGAATGGCGCAACATTAATTACAGGCCATACCCACGGAAGGACGCATACATTGACGGAACAAAGAAGACAGCCAAATTGGGTATGTCTGGTCTTCTGTTTTAATTCTCGGTGACGGTAACTTTCTTTCTAATGTTCGCTCATGAATAATTACGCGCCGAGCTTTTTCTGGCCATTTGTCTCTTTTATAAAAGCGCATGTTTGGTCATCTTCATGACACTCACGTATGAACCAGCCAGCAAACAAAAGGAAACAAAGAAAAAAAAAAGGAAGAAAAGCGCGCATAATGCATCACTGTTATTTCGCATTTGAGAATAATAAATGGCAACATAATCTCTGTGATCATATAGAATTACATATATGGAGCATACGACTGACGCTGCCTTTTTTAAATGTACCGAGTGTTTCAGCGTACAACCCGCCGTGGTTGCTCATTGGCCATGGTGTTGGGTTGCTGAGCACGAGGTCGCGGGATCGAATCCCGGCCACGGCGGCCGCATTTCTTAGATTTAGATTCTACTTAGGTTTAGGTGCACGTTAAAGAACCCCAGGTGCTCGAAATTTCCGGAGCCTTCCACTACGACGTGCGTGCCTCATAATCCGAAAGTGATTTTGGAACGTAAAGCCTCAATTTTTTTTTCAGCGTACACTTTCAAATTTGTTTTTTTTTTTAGAATTGTTTGTGGCATATAGCACAGTTCTAGTAAATACGCTGGTCTACTCGAAGAGGCGGACATTACTTGCACAAATAACTGAAATGCACAATAGACTAAGTAAGAAAAATTCACTAAGTTTTTTAACTAATTACATTATGACACATATTGTAATCTCTAGCCGGAGAGTTCGCAAAGTTAATACACTTGGAACGAATTCTCAGGATGACACCAGTTTTGAGATTTAACGTTCCGAACTTTGCGGATAAGTGCATTGGCGTTCCAGTTACTTTCGAGCTTCAATGCATAAAACGACGTTTTTGTTAGAAAAAGTAAGTCGAAGGACAGCGAATTTTTTACCGCAAGTTTGACGGCACACATCTCGTAAACGGTTTCTTCCATACAATTCTTTTCAAGTGAACAGGCCTTGCAGTCTCACACGCTAGAATTTGTGAGGAAGGAAGGAAGGAAAAAGTGGAGAAGGAAGGCAGGCAGGTTAACCAGTTTAGCCTAACCGGTTTGCTACCCTACACATGGGAGCGGGATGGGGGATGAAAGATAGTGCGATAACGTAAGTAGTTAAAAACTTCAGTAGGGAATTTTTGTTAACTGCTCGATTATGCATTTCAATTTCTTGTGCAAGTAATGTGCGCCTCTTCGAGTGGATCCGCCCATGTACTACAATTGTGGTACACGCCACAGGCAACTTTAGAATTTATTTATAATGTGTTCGCTGAAGCACCCTGTATATTGGATGTCCCGGATAACGTTGGTCAAGCTCCTCAACGAAAAAAAAAAAAATTAGGAAAACAGGTTGCAAGACACAATTTTAAGAGCTGCGGTGTTCGGTCGTCAGACCTCTGACAACCAAACACTCTAGGTTCCATAATTACATCTTGCACCATGTACTTCCTTAAATTTTATTTAGTTGAACCAAAATAAAAATTAAATTGTGGGGTTTTACGTGCCAGAACCATCTGATTACGAGGCACGCTGTAGTTGGATGCTTCGGATTAATTTGGACCACCTGGGGTTCTTCAACGTTAACCTAAACCTAAGTATACGGTTTACGCTGTTCAACGCTGCACAAGTATACGCTGTTAAACGAAAATGCCATGGCGGCTGCATTTCGCCCCTGCGAAATGCGACCGCCGTTGCACTTTTGTTGAACAGCCTGGCTAACGTTTACTGGGGCACGCGGTGTACTGTAGGATAAAAGAAATGGGTGCCGGTATGATGGTTGACTGTGTTGTGCCAGACAGTCGTAAGAAAGGAAAAAAAAAACAGTACAAGAGGCATTGCTTGTTCGCGTACCATGCTATCAGATTCAATGTAATCCTTCAGCGAAATAACACGCAGAAAGAAAGCCACCAACACGCGGCAGTGTAATCAGGCAGACAGACCATGCAGCTGTTAGTGCAGGCCTGAGTCACAATGACGAGAGTGCACCCGTGGCGCCATTGGCAGGGCCGTCGTGAGCACCGGTACATTTCCCGTTCAGCAGTTGCGTCTGTTGTTTCCTGCCAGCACAAACAAAAGGACGCGCCGGGTGCCAAACATTGCCTGCCTCTGCATACTGCTCGCACTGGAAAGGCCGGGCGGATCGCATATACGAAGCGCACATGTGCAGGCGCCATTGCGTTGACGCTGCAGGAACTGTGGATGGCGCGCAGCAGAATAGCCATAAAGAGACAAACAGACCTTGGCGTCCCAGCTGCGGTGTTTACAAGGACTTGGGGAATCAATTGCACCAACAGTATAGCTTTACGACCTGAAGGGCTGTTTCCATAAGCGCTTTACAAAATGCGACATGACACGGGACTTAGGCTGCAGGATGCCCTTCCTGGACTGTGACAATGTCCTAAATCTCAGCTACGGCCCACTAAAGTGCTTAACGTATTTCTGAAGGACACGTATGCCATCTTAGTTACGCACAGAATCGCATCTGTGGCTGGTGAAAACACGACAAGGGAGACGAAGATCTCGCTGTTGGCGCATATCCTGATGGAATATAGTGTTTTCATGAGTGGCGATAACTGGAAAATGTCGCTCGAGGTCTCTGTGAGGGTACGAGGGCCAAGCGGTGATCGAGAATGCGGGAAATATGTCGCACGTATATCCTGATAAAATCAACAGTGATATATGTTGTAACGGGATTATCTCCGGCAAGCACGATTGTTGCAGAAGTTGAAGGACTTCGAGGTAGTCCCAAAGAGGTAGTCCCCAGACTCGAAGGCAGCCATTCAGAGTTTGAAGTTTGCCCTACACCACGAGAGTCAGGAGCGATTGGCGCAGACGATAAGAAATTATCACCATCAAGCTCCCGAGAAAGGACACGATATACAATATTTCAGCGGCTGCCAGGACATACCGGCTTAATGACTTCGCCCAAGAGGCGGCCCGATTCACCCATGAAAAAACCCGCGTGGTTCCCAACCCATTATAAAGCACCGACGCCGCAAGGGGACTTTATTTCCTGGCTCGAACTATCACGCACACTTGTTCGTCGACTCCTATAGTTCACCAAAGTGTCGCCTACATAAGCTTGATTCTTCGTTAAAGCTACAACTGACATCCAGAATATTCCGCTCTAATGCAGCGTTGTTATGCCGCCTCTAAAGGGGGGGTTGAAGTCAAGGGGCATCTGCGACAGTTTGTAGGCTTGAAGTGCTCCTTCAAGAGCACTTCAAGTCTAGAGAGAGGGCGCGACTGGCCCTCTCTTTCTACCCATTTACCCCCTTCCCCCAGCGCAAGCAAACCGGACGCGAGTCTGATTAACATCCTTGCCTCTTTCTCTCTCTCTCCAGCAGGATACAGGCCTCAATGGCACTTCGTCGATACTTTTTTGTGTTTGGGCATTTGTGTTAGTGTATGTGTTACTGCGTGTGTACGTGTGTGCTCTGTTTGTGCCATTATTCCGCTCCTTTTTTTCGTACCTCACTGAGAATCTTGTAATAATACGAGATTCTCGGAACAAAATAATATGTTATTACCTAAAGTACGTACAAATAACGGCAAGTAGACAGCGCTCTTTTCGGGTATAATGTTTTGGAATTCATTGCCCATGAACATCAAGTGCGTCCATTCAGAACACATTTCATAAAGCATTGAAAATTCACTTGTGGTCAACAGCCTGTTAGTAATAAATGACCTTTATTGACAACGAACCGTGTTTTGCTTTTTACACTTTACATTATGTATACCCGTCTAGCACTTAATTCATATTATGTATATTTCTCTGTATACTGATGTTCTGATGAAGTTATGCATTCTCGTTACTTAATTTATCTTTGCTAAAACTGTTTCACTAATCTGCAAAACCACTGCCTGTCTGTATTTGATAATTATTCGTACTTGGCACAGGAGGTCCCCTCGGCAGTTTAAACTCTGGGACCGCCTTCTGTACGAACATTTACCACATATTTTCCTGTATTCAAATATGTTTCAATAAAACCTTCAATAAAACATTCACTCTTACAAGGAGTAGAATGCCAGGCTTGTCGCTCTACTTAGTTCTCCAGATATCATCGAGCTTTCTCTCTCGAGTGAGTCGCAAAAAAGTAGGCGTCTCTCGGAGAGTGTGTACGAAAAAGCATGCGCATCTGTAAGACCACTCTTTTGTAGGTTGTCGACCATCGCTTTTCTTTCTGTGTCAAACTGCGGGCATAGCCAAATGAAATGTTCGATGTCGCCAATGTCACCACAGAAAACACATTGGGGAAGCACGAAGCCCAGTCTTGAATAACCAAGCTGGGGTGTACGCGGAGTCGGTCCTGGTGTGGTATAAAAGCGTCGCGTGTTCGCGTGTAAATCCATGAGTCACACAGGGTTCGTGTGGGTTCTTGTGCATCTCTCTAAAGTGAAGGCGGATTGCACCCTTAGGGTTTTGAAAAGCTTTTGGAGCTTTCTTGTTTTTTTTTTTGGAGCGCTAGGCGTGCAAGAGCGTCAGCTTCCTCGTTTCCATCAATTCCTACGTGTGATGGAATCCACTGAAACCTTATGTTAAATCCTTTGCTCGTTAGGTCGTCAATCAGTGCCAGGATAGGCACTGATTTCGCACAGGGCCTTTGAAGACGTTGTTTTCCCCGAAGGGCCCCCGGCATTCAGGAGGAGAGCGCAACGACTGCTGATAGCCTTCGGGGCTCATCGACACCTGGTGACACACCCCTGATGTCAACTCGAAGGAGGATCAGGAGGAACAATTGCCGGCTATGTATGCCAGGCTAACCCCGCCTGCTTCAACACCACCTCCACCACTACCACCACCACCACCATGCGCATCTGTGAGCGCTTATTCACCGCGGCAGTATGAATTGAAATGCGAGCACGAACGAGCCCGCCATGAACACGGGCAACGCGTGCGACGTGCAGCACGTTTCTAAGCATGGCGTAGTCAGAGCCGCAAACGCGTTGCAGTTTAAATTAAGCCACGGTTAAAAACACTGGCGAACTTAGAAAGGCAGTCAGCTATATATTTAGTCATTTCAACTAGCACGCGCTTTAGTTCAGGCTGACAGTACATTTGTAAAAGCAGGCGTATTTAGATATTGATTCGGAACCACGGGTAGGAGGTCGTTTTTGTTGTGGTTACGGCTTCAAAATATTGCTCATATGTCCGCTAGGGGGATTGGCCACACACAGAAAGTGATGAAAACTACACACAGCAAGGATAAATGGAAGAAACAACAACACAAAATGAAAATATGGGTGGCATAATGACAGAAAACTCACTTGGATTGCTTCATAACGAAAAAAATAGTTCTGGATGCCTAAATGCACTTAAGGAGAGCCTGCCTAATTTACAGACCTGTATAGTTCCCAGACAACACCCTGCGTGAACGCGTTGCCTTCGTGCCCTGTAGCTGGGCTTGTATTCAATTTCCAATAACTCAAATCTAAATTGGGCAAGGGAAACTGTTTCTCACCATCCACAGCTTCAGAATGTCGAAATTACTTCAGAGGACTCGCCATCAGACTGAACGTCAATTAGCTCGCGCGCGCAGTGGCCAGGAACGTTTTGACCAAGACTGCTTGTGGCTGCAGCACTCAACTGACATGCACCGAATCACAGTAGGATTCGATGTCGTAAAGTTAGACCTAGATTACTAGTTGCAAAATACTAAGGAATGTTATGCGAGTGATGGTGGATCAACCGCAATAAAGAATGAAAAGAAAATGACAGTGGGTCCCTTATGGAAAAAGGATAAAAGCAGAATTCGCAAGGTCCTTCATGACCATTGATATTTAGGAGCGAGATTGGTTTATTTCACCATACTGGCATATCAGTACAGAACGAAATGTACTTAAATGGTGACGATAACGGGGAAAAAAGCTGCATTTAGTACCTTGACTATAGCCCCCCCACTCTTTGTTTGCAAAGGGAGCAACGGAAACATGCTAACACCGAACAATTAAAAGCAATAGTCCGAAATAACTTTCACGTTTCAGAGCATTATATGCGAACTTTGAGAGAGAGAGAGAGAGAGAGAGAGAGAGAGAGAGAGAGAGAGAGAGAAAATAATGCAGAGAGACGCAGGGAGGTTAACCAGAGGTAGTTCCGGTTGGCTACCCTGCGCAGGGGGAAGGGTTTAGGGGGATAAAAGCGAGCTTACTTTGGGTGTTTTTGGCATCCAGGGAGGGCTACTAATATCTACTTTGGGAGCTTTGAGTTATGCAAAGTAGATATTAGTAGCCCTCCCTGGATGCCAAAAACACCCAATGTAAGCCTATATCGGTCGAGGAAATAATAGCTAAGCGAGATGTGTTCACGATGGCCGCGCAACAACTGGCACAATAGCAGATTTGCAGCTTATATCGTCGGCATATCCATGCGTATACAGACGGATAGTGCCACAATAAGTACTCTGCTTCAGCGTTCGCCATAACACATTTGGCGTTAGAGCAAGCATTTAAGTTACCCCGATTGACATCTTCCACCGTCGCTGAACTTTTTGCTATTCTATACGCGTTGCGCGCCGGTGCATCCGCAGGAAACGCGTAAAACAATTATTTCCAGCGATTCGCAAGCCGCACTCTATATCACTAAAAAGCACGCACGGAAATTCGTTTGGTGCACTTCTATCGTATAAAACGCACGATAGCACAGAAAAGAAAGCGCGAACACATTATACAACGTTTCAATGAATACCAGGGCACTGCACTATTCCTGGAAACACTGCAGCGGATGCAGCTAGGAATGGGGCACTTAATAAGAAAGAAACATGAAATATCACTGTTTCACGTATAGTGAAATCCGCCTGCTCCCGAAACAGATGGCTTGTCGTCTAAGCAAAGAGTCGCACTTTCACCCGAAAGGCGAGGCAACGGTTGGGACAACAAATTAGTAGACAGCCAAACGAAGTAAGAACAGTAGTTTTATTGACCTTATAAACTTCCGAGCGTTCGCTTACTAACTAAATTTACAAGCGTGGTATCAGCTCGCACGGGCAAACATGGACACATCACACTCGATGAGCTCGGACACTCGCTGTCAAAACGCTGGTGTGAGCAAGCGCGGCAGCAGCAACGAGCAAAGTGACCTTCGTGCTGTATATCGCTTCAATGCAAACTGAGCGGCGAGAATGCAGCACCTACGAAGGTACGAGCCGTCGGCGCACTTAAGACTGCCTTGACTCTGCCCCAAAACGCAGATCGCTTTCAAGATAGGGCGCGCGCGGCCGCGCAGTATACGGTGTTGCTGCCGGAGTACAGCGCCGCTCTCCTCCTCCTCCTCCATGCTTGCGCGCGACGGAAGACGGTGCCCTACCTCTCCGCTTTGCTCCCTCGCGCGCGCGTGACTGAGCTGCGATCACGGCTCCTCTCGCAAGCTTGCACTCGCACATACAGCATACAGCGCGCGGCCGCGAAATACGCATGTTGCTGCCGGAATACAACGCCGCTCTCCTCCTCCTCCTCCTCCATGCTTGCGCGCGACGGAAGACGGCGCCCTTCCTCTCCGCTTTGGTCCCTCGCGCGCGCGTGACTGAGCTGCGATCACGGCTCCTCTCGCACGCTTGCACTCGCACATACAGCATACAGCGCGCGGCCGCGAAATACGCATGTTGCTGCCAGAGTACAGCGCCGCTCTCCTCCTCCTCCTCCATGCTTGCGCGCGACGGAAGACGGCGCCCTTCCTCTCCGCTTTGCTCCCTCGCGCGCGCGTGACTGAGCTGCGATCACGGCTCCTGTCGCACGCTTGCACTCGCACATACAGCATACCGCGCGCGGCGACGGTGTCATCGCTTTTGGACTTCATACGGGAACGTCAAGGCGACCGCAAAAATGCGCTTGGAGGGCTCGTACGATTGCCATCGAAATAAAATGCGTGGTTTCATCACCAGTTAAAGAGTTCATACTGAGTTATTCTTGCATAAAACCTATGCATAAAACTGACAATTCCACCAGATATAGGCGATAACAGAACATTTGAAACATTACTGCACCACCTGCGGCTTGGTATACAGCACACGTACGCGGCATTTTTTGCGCACGATAAAACGTGCCTTTGGTATTCAATGTTCCTGCAGCCACCCGGAAGAATATGTACACCATCTATATCTCGAGTGCTCAAAATAAGAAACTGCAAGGCAAACATTGAAAGCAGACATATAGCTATTAGATCGACGACCATTCGTCCTGAAAAGGAAAAACGTACTTGGCACATGGCCAACAGCGCGGCTTCAATGAAAAGCGCATGTCGGTTAATATGTTTTTTTTTAAGAAGATACGAATATCTTAGGTTTATATTACATTTTAGTGTCCCTAGACAAGTTTCCGCTGGACCGCCATCATCGTCCCAGCCGCGCTGGCCATTTATAGTGACACGGGTACTTGTTTATCTTTTTTCGAGTGACCGCTTTTTACCGGTTAACAACTTTTCAACGTTGTCGCTTGGCGCAAGACGCGCCTTTCTGTAGCGGAAGTTTCTCGCATGGTATCGCTGGCTGTATCTGTTGCCTATGTTTCGCCGAGCCTTTTGCGATCAGATTGTGTGCACGACGCGAATAGTGGCGTGTATTCTAGGACTTGCGCGAGCGCCAGCGATTATGCTGGAAAGTTCATTGAGCTATATGTATAAAAACCTGACGCGTCTGATCCACAGATCAGATTTCGACGATGTTCACCGCTATCGTTGTGCTCGAGTGTTAGTCGTTTTGTGAGCACACGCACGCTCAATAAAGAGTTAGTTCCATGACTCGCAATTGCACGACCGTGTTATTGTTCAACGCCACTACAACGTGACTACAGCGCTACACCGCGGAGTCTCGCGCGCCGATTTGCGTAGCTGCGTTGGCGACGAGATGATGTGGGCGCCGTAATGTCGGAAACGTGATGAAGACTGCGAGCGGTGTTCGTTACAACTCTCGCCCTAGGCATATCTCTCTCTGTCTGCTCTCTCTCTCTCTTTCTGTACATAAAGCCAACAGACAATGAAGCCAAGGAAAGTATCGGCGAGATCAGCTGTGGTTGAATTCGACATGTAGAAAATAATAAAGAAAAGTGAAATGGACGTGGACGAAAAGATAACGTGCCGCCAGTGGGAGCCGAACCCAACAACCTCGGCCTTACGCGTGCGTTGCGCTACCAATTGTGCTACGGCTACGGTTATCGATCTGTCCACTAACGTGGACTGACTTATAGCCAGCGCCCCTCGGAGCCATGTTGGGTGGATGTGGAGCATCCTTTTTCGTCCTATGGCGTCATGTTACATGGGAACTTAGGAGGGCGGCACGTGGCTAAGGAACCCCTGGTAGGGAGCGGACAAATTTTTTTTTACCGCCGCAGGTTCTTAAACGAGCACCTAAAAATAGGTCGAAATGCGGCTGCCGAGGTGCCCAGAGTCGAACTCGTGACTTCGCTCTGAGTACCAGAATGCCGTAGTCACTACGACATAGCGACGCGTTTTAAGTTGCTCAAGTGGACACTGAAGTATACACTCAGCCGATTCCTTTAGCGAAGCGCGCACAAACCTGTAATGGGTTGTACCCGTAGTGGGTTACATGGCTCCATGCATAGAGGATGAACAACGACGTCTATTTCGAACATGCCTAAACCTAAACGCACTGAGCAAGATGCTTCCCAACCAGTATAGAGACATTTGCCCCTGGTGCGGCTCCAAGCCCACCTTATATCACATTACATGGGGTTCACAATCAGCAATTCCTTCAAATAAAAGACCCGAGTGCGGAGCAGAGGGAGAGGGTACTCTCCAGCAGCGACCCAAAAGTCCAGCATGGACTAGTAAGGCACGCTCACCGAGTAGCCACCCTCAGTGGTGCTCTGGAATAGGGGCGTCGACCCTGCGCAGATGGGGAAGAAAACCGTGAAGACGGCCGACCACATCTGCCACCGCTAATTTCTAACCAATTAGAGCAAATAAAGTTTTTCCTCATCCTCCTCCTCGGCGGGTCCCTGACCGATATGTCATCCATGTCATCAATCAGGTAATCGAGAAATCCGCAGAGTATAATCAGCCTCTCTATTACGAAAAGGCATTTGATTCAGTAATCAGTAATCAGAAATCAAGGAGTACAGGTCGTTTACGTAAATATCTTGGAAAGTATCTACAGAGATTCCACAGCCACCTTAATTCTCCAGGAGTAGGAAGTTACCTATAAAGAAAGGGGTCAGACAAGGAGACAAAATCTCTTCTATGCTATTCACTGCGTGCTTGGAAGAAGTATTCCGGCTATTAAACTGGGAAGGCTTAAGAGTACGGATCAACGGTGAATATCTCAGTAACCTTTGATTTGCAGATTACATTGTGCTGTTCAGCAACACTGGGGACGAGTTACAACAAATGATTGAGGACGCTAACAGAGAGAGTATAAGAATGGGGTTGAAGATTAATATGCAGAAGACAAACATAACGTTCAATAGCCGGACAAGGGAACAAGAATTCAGGATCGCCAGTCAGCCTCTAGAGACTGAAGGAGTACGGTTCATCATCATCATTATCATCATCATCATGGCTACGCCCACTGCAGGGCAAATACCTCTCCCATACTTCTCCAACTACCCCGGTCATGTGCTAATTGTCGCCGTGTTGTCCCTGCAAACTTCTTAATCTCATCCGTCCACCTAACTTTCTGCCGCCCCCTGCTACGCTTGCATTCTCTTGGAATCCACTCCGTAACCCTTAATGACCACCGGTTATCTTCACTCCTCATTACATGCCCTGCCCATGCCCCATTTATTTTTCTTGATTTCAACTAAGATGTCGTTTACTCGCATTTACTTACGTTTACCTAGGTCAATTATTCACAGGGAACCCTGATCATAAGAAAGAAAGTTACAGAAGAATAAAATTGGTTGGAGCGCATTCGGCAGACATTGTCAAATCCTGACTGGAAGCTTACCATTATCATTAAAAAGAAAGGTGTACGATCAATGCATTCTACCAGTGTTGACATATGGGGCAGAAACTTGGAGACTGACAAAGAAGCTCGAAAACATTAAGGGCTGTGCAAAGAGCGATGGAAAGAAGAATGTAAGGCGTAACGTTAAGAGACAGGAAGAGAACGGTGTGGATCAGAGAGCAAACAGGGATAGCCGATATTGTAATTTCCATTAAGAGAAAGAAACGGAGTTGGGCAGGTCATGTAATGCGTAGGATAGATAGCCGGAGACCACTATAGGATTACAGAATGGGTGCCAAGAGAAGGGAAGCGCAGTTGTGGACGACGGAATACTAGGTGGGGCGATGAAATTAAGAAATTCGCGGGCGCTAGCTGAAATCGGTTGGCGCAGGACAGGGGTAATTGGAGATCGCAGGGAGAGACCTTCGTCCTGCAGTGAACGTAAAATAGGATGCTGCTGCTGCTGCTGCTGCTGCTGCTGCTGCTGCTGCTGCTGCTGCTGCTGCTGCTGCTGCTGCTGATGATGATATCACGTTAACGGGCAAAAACCGCCATTAGTTGCGACAGTACAGACCAGTGAGTCATTGTGGCGTTGTAGAATCTCCTGATAAAACGTGTAGACAGCACCAGTGGACGTGCACAAGGGCGACGGTATCGAACGGATAACTTGGAAAATGTGCAGCAGAAACGAACAAATAAGCAAGAAGGCGATCGACAGGCGCCGTAAACAGACGCAAGCGTGCGCGCAAGAAAAGCTGCCGGGTAAGCTGGAGGCGAGCGTCGCCCGCTAATGAATTCACGGCGACATCGACGAGCTCAATACGGGTCCGCCTGCGTCGACGCAACCGTCACGAAATGCGCCTCCGAGAGCCTGCATCCTTGTATCGAGGCAAGGTTAAGCTACTCGACGGCGGCGTGTCAAAACCAAGTTTCGCAAGGCAGCAGCAAAAACACGGCGTACTCCTTGTTTATGCCGGCGGCGGCAGTGATAGCCGCGACACTCTCCGAGGAAGTATAGTCGGCCCGGTTGCAACCAATAAACGCGGCGCATTCCCACGCAGAAAGGAAACGCGAACGAAATTCAAGAAAACCGCGCGCGCCTCATTAAACAGTAGACGCCGCCGTCGCTGCCGCCGAAGAGTTGCACGACGGGGAAGCAAGCCAAGGCAAGGCCGTCGCCGCCGCCTCGTCGGCAGGTTTTTCCCGCCAGCCGTAGCCAGCCGGGAGCGGCAGCGCCGCGTCCTCAGGTGACGTCGGAGGTCGCACTGCGAACCTTGGCATCTACTCGATGACGTACTCCGTGACGTCGCAGCAACAACGATGCTGCAAAGAAAGCGCGCGAGTGCGCGGTCGATCCCGCGCGAAAACCAAAACTTGGCGCAGCGCGGATGAGCGAGGACGCCGTACGGCCAGTACGGCCGTACACCGCGCTGCGGCCACTCGATCGGCCCGCGTCGTCGTCAGCGCACGGCTGGCGAGACGGCAGTTGCCGCCAAACGACGTCATCGTTCGTATCGCGGGCACCGAGGGCGCGAAGTGGTGACCTTGAGATACGCTATGGCGCTAGTCCAATGCGGACGGTGTGCCTCGAATGTGCCCATTCCGTTCCTTTGCGCGCACGATAAGTGTCGACTGCTTCAAAGCCTCAGATTGCACCCGCGCTGCACTTGCCGCGATGGCTCGCCAGCTGTGGGCATTCTTGGTGCTTAGCACGAGGTCACGAGTTCCATCCCCCGCCGCGCACTTCGATGGCGGTTAAACGCAAGAACACTCGTAGGGGGTACCTGAATTTCGTTGCACGTCAAAGAAACCCAAGGTGGTTAATAATGAATTCAAAGACCCTACGGCCAAGCTGCACGACGAATACCATATATACATATATGCGTGCAAGGCCAGCTCGAGAGTAAGGCGCTGTACACTCTACATTGAGGCTGAAGAAATAAATAACAATGACCAACGTGCATTTGCACCAACTCATGCGCTGAATGCGGGCTAAGTACACAGAAAGCGGCAAACGGATGTCGCATAGAACTGTCTTAGTGGGTTAACGGTAGGCGTCGCATACTCAGTGTAAAAGCCATGGCTCTGTACATGATTTTAGCAGGCTTTAGTAAGTGTGATTTGTCTTAGATCGGCCTCCTCTGAATATTCAAGAAGAAGTGGAAGACTCAAACCAGCCTATAGCGGCGATGAGCATTTTTGATCAGTTAATCGGGGTTATGGCAGGTCTGGGTGGGGCCCTCAGTCCAGGGCTCCACTGGCTCTTGCGGCTCGCAGAGCTTGGTCCAGGAGGCCCAACTGGCTACCCCAATCCTCGCTTGCGAGTAGTGCCTCCCACTGCCGTACGAAGTCCGTGACGCTTAGAAAAGGTGAGTTCACGTTGCTTGGCCGAGCTGTACATTCCCACGTTATGTGGGCCAGCGTGGGTTTTGCGCCGCATCACGGGCAGGTGTCCTAGTAATATGTCGGGTGCTTCTTGTGTAAGAGGTTAAGGTGTGGGTATGAATTGGTTTGTATGCGACGCCAGTCTTGGGCTTGTCTTCTATTTAGTTTGGAGTGCGGAGGACCGTAGGTCCGTCTCTCCCTCCTCTGATTCTCCTCTGATTCTCTTCTATAGGGTTCCGGCCGCTGCTCGGTCGTTGCTTCCTCGAACTATGCGGTCTGCCCTTTCGTTCCCGTCGAGTCCCTTGTGCGCGGGGTACCACTTAATGCCGTGGTCCAGGTCCAGTCGTGAGCCGAGTATTCTTTGGGCGCTGCGTGGTAGCATCCCCCGCATGAAGAGTCGACACGCTGCCTGCGAGTCTGTAAGCACATGAGCCGACTGACCCTTGAAGTCGGCGTCTCGTATCGCCAGTGCTATTGCCGCTGCCTTTGCTGTGCATACCGAGGTAGTCTTAACCGTAGCGGTTATCGTGGTGACTTTGTTGGTTGCACCGATTGCGTAGCAGTCCCTGTGAGTGGTTGCACTCCCGTCCGTGTAGTAGGCGGCCGGATCCTTGATGAACACTCTTTTAAATTTCCTCACCTGGTCCCACATTCGTTTTGATGTGACTGTACTATTGATTGAAGATATGTATTTTTGCCATGATGATTTCTCCGCCTTTCTTCGAATAAATCGTGCTTTGACTTTGGCCTGTTTGAAATTTAAAAGGTTCCTACAAGTGGGGTACCTCCGTAGGATTCCCCATGCAGGCCTCATTTTGTTCTTTTTTGGCTACAGTACACACGTTTGCCCACCAGGGATTTAGCTTTTTGCGCACAATACCGGATGACTGGGGTATTGACTTTTCTGCCGCTAAGATTAGGACCTCAGTGATCTTTTTGTTAAGTTCGTCAGTGCTTAGCTCTGGCAAAAAGACAAGTTCTAATTTCGCATTCTCCATAAAAACCGGCCATTCAGCGAGCTGCAATTTCTACCGGTGTGACCTAGTGACTAAGGCTGGCGGTGAGTATAAGAGTTTGATGACTGTTGACAAGTGATCGCTACCATATGACGAGTCGAGGGCTTCCCATTTAAGATCATTAAAAGAGATGGCGAGCAAAAGGCTAAATCTAAACAATTAAAAGTGCGGGAAGTCGGTGAAAACTAAGTCGGTGCACTTGAATTAAAAGGCAGATATCATTGTACAGAATAAATCTTCAACGAGCTGCCCTCCTTGGTCAGTTTTGACACTGCCCCAAAGAGTACGGTGATCATTAAAATCCCCTACTGGCTCCTGTAATTGATCTGCTAAATTTTCTAAGCATGTAGTAGTAAAATGGGTGTGGGGTGGAATATACAGTGAGCAAATTGTGTTGTTTATGTGAGACAATGGTGACGGCTACGTCCTCAAAAGATGTATTCAATTGTACATTTCGTGTAGGAGTGCCGCCCTGCATGACTATAGCGACTCCTCCTGACAAGCGGA